>NW_006774368.1:380228-485525 GCF_000442215.2 Lipotes vexillifer | reverse complement strand
CCCGCCCGCCCCCGCACAACCACCCGGTCGAATTACCATGATGACCGCTGAAAATGTATATCATATCTCTTTGTGGAGTTCTTTAGAAGTAGCTTATTAATCTAGAGAGGCACAATACAGTCTAGAAGTAAAGCAATTGACCAGAGGCCTTAGGATATCTTTTCTTATTCCAGTTGTTAACTATCTACTGGCCAACCCCAGGAGACAGTAATTCATTTTCCACAGTTGTGGTCAGATCCTAAAGCCAACCCTGTCTTCTAGCACATAACAATATTTGTACTGTGAAGATCTTGTTTATCATATTTTCCTACATAGGCTGTTTTCTTTACTATATTCCTTTCCACCATTGCTCGATAGGGTAGAATGATTTGAAATAAATAAGTAATTTTCCTTGCATGAGCCTTTCCTTCATACCATTGCCCCTCCGCCAACCAAGATTTCCTTGTGTTCTGTATCATTCTTTGCTATTTAAAAACATCAGTGCTGCCAACGTAAGAAGTGCCAGTCTGGACACTAAGTAGGGAAGGTGGTCAAGTGAGAACGCTTGAGACACGCATAATAAAATGTAGATACTGATTTTGAATCTATTGATAATTTCTCGATGAAATGTAGACTATAATCTCACGTAAGTCTCAGTTTCCTTATTTACTGCATTGGGATAATGTTGCCTGTCTGATGTCATTTGCATGCTTTGAAAGTTATGATGCTTCAAGCAGATGTACTATTTGTTTCTGCCAGAGAAGATAAAGAGTTAAATTAAAAAGAATTATCTGGCTGCTTGCCACTGACTGAAAAGAATTTGCCAGTGTTCATAGCTATCTCTCTCCCAGCCTCCATCCTTTATTTCTCTGGACTTGGGTGAGAGCCATATTAAGCTCCCAGTGCTAACCTAATGCTGACGGGAGATACCAGGATTGATATGGGCTGCATAAGCTGCTTCTGCCTTCTTCTCACTTGGCTCAAAGGGCTTAAGCCAAAACACAAAACAGAGCAAAGCAAAATTGGAAGGAAAACGTGTCCATTTTTAATTCCATGCTAGCCACCCTTTGTATCCCTTTTTCATAAGCCTGCAAAAGCCTCACTTAATATTTTAGCTTGCAGTACTGAGGAATTGCTGAAGGAGGGAAGAAAGGTTAGGGGATCTAGTTTCCAATGAACTTTGCTACTGTGGCTGTGTAACTCTGTGTGAATCACTGTTGTTAAGCAGATGAGAGTGAGAATCTCCAAGATTAACGAATCTTGCTGAGGGTGTCAGCAGACCAGAACTCTACTGCTCAAATAACCTCCATCCCTTCTCTTCCTTTATGGCCCTTCTATCTTATTCACTATGGAGAAAGTCAGGGGAAAAAAGGAAGTTATGCAGGGAAATACGCTGCCATTGTTGATATGTATAATTAGTATTTGTCTTCCATTGAAATATCAGTGATATTAAGGAATTCTCTGTAGGCACCATTTATAGGGCTGTTTTTATAGCCTTCAGTGCAGAATTAGGTACATTTAAACCAATGATACAATTTTGTTTTTAAATTGAATGAATACCAAGTGTTTTATGAGGAAGCAAGAATTTATATAAATGTCTTTCAAACCCTGTTTCAGGAACGTGCTCTCTTTTCTCTTCTTGAGAAGACAATTGTGTACTCCCAGGGATGGGCAAGAAAGGAGGCTTACCTCCCCGCCTCCTGTTATCTCCCCTTCCTTCCAACCGGCAGCCCCAGAAGCTGTATCCTACTCCCAGGAGAGGGGATACGTGCCTCTGTCTCTTCAAGACAGAGCAGCAACATGCTGGGAGGAAACGCAGGTTCACGGTCCCTCACGAATACTCAGGGGAATTCTGGCTGGGTCAGTCTGATCCAGGAAGCCTGCGATCAGGCCTGCTTTCCACTGGGGACGCGCCGTCTGAACAGCAATGGGAAGAAACTCTGATTTCTGTCTCATGTATCAGAGATAAGACTAATCCCACTGACCCAACCCAAGCCGGTGCTGGCATATCAGATGCAGGCTTGAAACTGCTCCTAGTGGCTACTATGGTTTTGTTACTGAAATTTTAATTTCCTGTCTTTCCCATTAGGCAATAATGTGGTTTGAGCTGAGGAGGAAGGAGAAGACTGGGCATTCTGTGGGTTTAAAGTTACTTTTGTTTGTATCATGTGTGCAGCATGAGGAATGGGTAGTTATGCCAGCTAGTTGGGGTGTATACAAAATACAGGGTAATAAGAGTGTGGCTGGATATCCAAGAAACGTCTCAATTCCTCCCTCCCTCCCTCCCTTCCTTTCATAAATGTTTTTTAAGCCTAAGCAAACACTCTTATAAACCTTATAGCAAAGGAGATAGGCACTTAAAAGATAACAAATTAATTACCATTGTAATAAATAATGAAGGAGAATTTAGGGTACTATGAGGATGTATTTTAGGGAGACTTAGTTTAGCCTTGGGAGCTAGGAAGACTTTTCTTGAGGAATTCACATGTAATTGTATTTGAGTGATGAGTAGGAGTTAGCTATGTGGAGAGAGGGCTTTCCCAGCAAAGAGGTGCATTGCCAAGGCGTGAGGTACGAAGGAGACTAGCATTTTCCAGAAACTGAAGGAGGAGAAGGGTGCAAAGACCGAAGAGGAAAATGACGAGCTAAACCCTGATGGGTGAACTAAGCCCAAAGCTGCAGGGCCTTGAGGAGCTTTGCAAGGATGTAAGATTTAGCCTAAGGGGCAAAAATGAGGGACGGTATCGAAGGGTTTTAATGAAGGAAAGTGCCACATAGGTGTGAGCTTTTGCAAGAGGACTCTGGCTGCAGTACAGGAAAAGGAAAAGAGCGATGGGGAGAAGCCACCTCAGGGGCTTTTATTAGATAAGAACAGAGATCTTGGTAGTTTGGGCTAAGGTTGTGGCATTGGAGAGGGAGTTAATGCATTGATGAGAGATTCAGGGGCAGAATCCTTAGGGCTTGGTTGAGTGAGGTTCTCTGGCACACAAGTGTGTAAACAACCGTTGCAGTTTAGGACGAGAATACATAAGCATGTGGCCATGCTTATATATTACTTCTCACCTGTTCCTACCTATTACTAGCAACGTTGTGAGGTCATATGCTATTATTTCCACCCTACAACTTAGTAAAACTGGGCTTGTGTTAGAAGCCTGGGCTTCTGTCTCCAAGTCCATGTCCTTTTCCTTACACTGCATTACCCTAAATAGTGGTATAAATGGGAATGACTTACATAATAAAAAAAAATCGTTTTTGACTCACCATCTCTGTAGCCTTGGGCATGTTACTGATTCTGGAGATAATCTCTAAGTTCTCTTTGAGCTCCAAAAATTAGATGACTCTATGATTTTATTTTGATCGGGGAGAAGTCTAGTCTTAATTAGCAAAACGGCTGAATTAAATACCATTTTAAAAGAATTCAGTTTTATTACATTCGGGGAAAAAAAAAAAAACAAACTAATTCCCAACAAAGTCTTTTCAAGGAGAGGGTCTTGCTGACCTAGCTTTTAGGCCAGATTAAAAAAGAACCGAATCCTTTTGTAATTGGCAGTAGCATCATTTATTTCCAATTAAGTCACTAAAATCATAACACTGGCTCTTTTTTGTTACATTTTCTGCCTCACCTCTATAAAACTTTATACCACTGGATGCTTGAGCTTAATTCAATATGTATTTATTGGGAGTCTAGTATTCTTAAGAAATAATTTCCTGAAGAGTAATAGACAAAATATGATAAACTGTAAAACAGATTGGTTCAGAAAATAAGTTAGAGAAACCAGAGGATGGGTATGTATCATGGAAATGGTCTTAAGTCTGACATTGGAAGGCTAGAAGGATTTATAGGGGGAAGGAAAAAGAGGAAGGATACTTCCATTGGGGAAAATAACACAAACAAAGGAACAGAAAAAGGATATGCTGTGTTTGGGTTGTAGTATGGACTGTAGCTCGAGTAGAGTTAAGGGTTGTTGTTGGAAAATATTGACGAAGAAGCCTGGAGACTCGGTGTGAAGCTGGGATGCCAGGCTGAGCCATTTGTACTTGATCCTGAAAGAAATAAAGGGCCATTGATTGGTTCAGGAAGGAAGTGACATAAAGGAAATCTTGCTTCTGGAAGACTAATTTGATGCCAAGATGCCATTTGCATACATAATACTGAGTCAAATGCAAGCCTTGCCTTTGTTTACTGCAAATTCCAAGCTACTTAGTTTTTCTGTATAAAATCTACAAATATGTGAGGCAAGAAGGTAATTTTTAAAGTAAGTCGGCTCATATCTTGAGTGTGGATATCTCTATCACATCATCTTCTGAAGACACACGCATACACACAGATATGTGTGTGTCCTGTGGGATGACTTTGACATAGGGATCTATGTAAGACTGAGACACGTATGTTATTAATAAGGCAATAAGGAGTTGTGTGTGTAATGTATAGCATGGAATATATGATGAGTAGGTAGTGAGGGTAGCTTTTCCTAGATTGCTGGGTTTCCGATGTAGACCATCTGTTTAGTTCTGTTCTTGTATAATATATGGTGAGAAAATATTGTTAAATAAACCTTGGCAACACTGAAGGAACTTTGAAGTGCTTCCCACTGCATTCCAAAGCAAAGCTTGCTTTTTTTTAAACATTCTTAGAATGAGTGAAGCTACAGTTTTCCCTGATAGGGTTTAAAGAATCATTTGTATTTTAAAAGTTTCTCATTATAAATCAATGTGCTCATTGTAGAAAAATGAGAAAACACAGAAAAGCACTGGAAAAAATGAAAAAGCTAATTATATGTTCAGTACTAGAGAAATCTATATTAACATTTTTTGGTTGTATACCATTCCAGACTCCCTCCCATCCTCAGGCGTTAGTTATAAAATTAGGATCATGATTTACATATACTTTGTGATTTATTCTTCTCTTTTAATAACATGTCGTGAAATGTTTTTCTCTATTATCAAATATTCACCTACAACATCTTTATTAACAATTGCATAGTGTCCCATACCATAATTTTTTCATCAGTGCCCTATTGAATACAATTTTTGGTGAGTGCTTTGGTTTTTAAACTAGGGAGATATTACATGATGCCATCCATAATTAATTTGTTCTTGCTTCATGACCTTAGTGGTTTTTAGCAAACTTAGGAAACTGACTAGCATATTAATCCAGTGTTATTTCATCTTTCAGAGACCATGCTGGTTTTCCTCCAGTAGCTTGTTTAGTTGCTTGTTCATTGATACATCCTTGTTAATAGATCCCATGATCTCTTCATAAGTACCCATGTGCTCACAACAATTTATACTTTATGAAATGCTTTCACATAAATTAACTTCTCTGGGCCCCAAGAATACTCTCTGGGGAAGGAAGAAAGGTAAGACTATTGAGCTCCTGCAATGTGAGCATTGCATGCAAGATACCTAGTTCAGTGCCTGGCAACATAATGAAAGCTTTAAAGATAACAGTTTCAGCTGTTATTTGATACTTACAGTCATGTTGTCTCCTGAATCATTACTTTTTATTTTATTTTACTTTATTTGGTTAGGGATTCTTACACCCCTTTTAAGGACAAGGAAACTGAGACCTTAGGAGGCTCAGTAACTTAAGTGAGATAAAATGCTAGTCAATAGTATAGCAGTCTCCCACCTGGCCCGGTGCTCTTTCGTCTCCACTCTCCCTTCTCCGCTAGTGGGGACAGAGCATCAATTGTTTGATGCTTTCCACTGGGATTTGACTTCATTATGAAAGGGAGTTTCACCTGGCTCTTCTTTGATGACTGCTTGTGGGGAGATCTCTCTGGCACATCTCCAATGGCCTAGAATGTGACAGTTTAAAAGCGCATCTACATTGATCTACCATCTCAAGGTCCCACCTTTAAGTTACTTTTAGAATTTGTAGATGGATGCCATCCAACAAGGATGACTCATCTACATTTGGTGTGTGAATTTGTTTTCAAAGATCCCACACAGATCTAGCATCCTTTGATCTCATTGCCCCTTTAAAATAAGAAACAGGTAACGACCTTGAGATAGACTGAGGCAAAACTCAATCCCACATCCTGGCGGTTAAGGGAAATCCGAAGAAATCAATCAACTGTTATTTTAGAAAAGGAAACAGGGACAAAAATGACATCCTTAGAAAAAAGGATGTCATCTTAGAAACATCTAGTTTCCTGGCTTTTACCTTTTTACCCTGGGTATGCTTTCTCATTCCTGTGGCCGGGTGGTTTGTGTAATTCTCTTACTGATCCCCTCCCTTTGCTACACTTAAAGAACTTCTCTTAGGCTCTCTAAACTTTTGCATGCTTTTCCTTGGTTTCTTTTTTTGGACTCCTGTAATTCCTAAGTTGCCCTTGAAGTACCACCTTTTGTGGCCTTCCTTGTTTTTTAAAATCGATTTGTATTTTGTACATATTTATGTTTTTCCTCTGCCTTTTAATATATGTTATATTGTACGTTATTAGTTGGTAACAGAACTTTTTAAAGCTTTTTTTTTTCTATCTCCCTTTCCCTCCCCCTCTCTCTATTCTTCCTTCCCTCTCCTTCCCCCTTCCCTCTCTCTCCCTCCCTCCCTTTCTTCCTTTCTGGACTTAAATTTAATCCAGGCTTTCAGATGTTTCTAAAGAGCTTTAAGAGATCCTGTGGGTTATTTTTATCTGTAGGTTTTTTTTTTTTTTTTAAGGATGTCATCTTTGTCCCTGTTTCCTTTTCTAAAATAACAGTGATTGATTTCTTCGGATTTCCCTCAACCACTAGGATGTGGGATTGAGTTTTGCTGTAAATGGCTTAGCCTCAGCTGGTTTCTGCAGCTACTTTGTGTAATGAGTCCTGCTCCCCAACCCAACCATCCTCCTTCTTATTCAGTCTAGAACTACCTGTCCCAGGGAGCAGCTGTGTGGACTATCAAACACACACACACAGGTTTTTTAAATTCTGTTTTTTCCTCCTAGTGTGCATTAAATAATCAAAATGCCTCATTGTTAACATGTGCTTTAGGTTTTATTTTTCTGAATTAGTTTCATTGTCATAATAAAGTGCAGTATTGTATCTCCCAGATGCAACATTTAAATTATTTAAGTGTAGAATTCCCAGCTACAAACATTCAATAACATTAATATGTTTATGTTTTAACACTAGTATACGTTCTCTTGTTTCTTATTTCAAATGCTGTATGCATTAGTTCTTCCTCTCAAGCACTCTTGACAATTTCAGACTGTCTGATTGTCTACATTCCCGTTGTCACTCCGGCTGTAGCTACTATTATCTCCTGCTCTAAGTGATTGCCACACATCCCTACCTTTGGGTAGAGAGATCTTTATGGTTCTTTCACTAACCCATAGGTCAGTACGGTGTCAGGGAGAAAATGAATACAAAGGTTCCAGCTTTGGCTCTACCACAGGTGTTTTTATTTATTTTTTCTTTCATTTTATTTTTTTTAACATCTTTATTGGAGTATAATTGCTTTACAATGTTGTGTTAGTTTCTGCTATATAACAAAGTGAGTCAGCTATACGTATACATATATCCCCAAATACCCTCCCTCTTACATCTCCCTCCCACCCTCCCTGTCCCACCCCTCTAGGTGGTCACAAAGCACCGAGCTGATCTCCCTGTGCTATGCAGCTGCTTCCCACTAGCTGTTTTACATTTGGTAGTGTATATATGTCAACGCCACTCTCTCACTTCATCCCAGCTTACCCTTCCCCCTCCCTGTGTCCTCAAGTCCATTCTCTGCATCTGTATCTTTATTCCTGTCCTGCCCCTAGGTTCTTCAGAAACTTTTTGCTTTTTTTTCTTTTTTAAGATTCCATATATGTGTGTTAGCATTCGGTATTTGTTTTTCTCTTTCTGACTTACTTCACTCTGTATGACAGGCTCTAGGTCCATCCACCTCACTACAAACAACTCAATTTCGTTTCTTTTTATGGCTGAGTAATATTCCATTGTATATATGTGCCACATCTTCTTTATCCATTCGTCTGTTGATGGACACTTAGGTTGCTTCCATGTCCTGGCTATTGTAAATAGAGCTGCAGTGAATATTGTGGTACATGACACTTTTTGATTTATGGTTTTCTCAAGGTATATGCCCCATAGTGGGACTGCTGAGTCATATGGTAGTTCTATTTTTAGTTTCTTACGGAAGGTCCATACTGTTCTCCAAAGTGGCTATATCACTTTATATTCCCACCAACAGTGCAAGAGAGTTCCCTTTTCTTCACACCCTCTCCAGCATTTACTGTTTGTAGATTTTTTGATGATGGCCATTTTGACTGGTGTGAGGTGATACCTCATTGTAGTTTTGATTTGCATTTCTCCAATGATTAGTGATGTTGAGCATCCTTTGATGTGTTTGTTGGCAATCTGTATATCTTCTTTGGAGAAATGTCTGTTTAGGTCTTCTGCCTGTTTTTGGACTGGGTTTTTCCTTCGTATTGAGCTACATGAGCTGCTTGTATATTTGGAGATTAATCCTTTGTCAGTTGCTTCATTTGCAAATATTTTCCCCCATTCTGAGGGTTGGTTTATCGTCTTGTTTATGGTTTCTTTTGCTGTGCAAAAGCTTTTAAGTTTCATTAGGTCCCATTTGTTTATTTTTGTTTTTATTTCCATTTCTCTAGGAGGTGGGTCATAAAGGATCTTGCTGCAATTTATGTCAACGAGTGTTCTGCCTATGTTTTCCTCTGAGAGTTTTAGTGTCTAGCCTTACATTTAGGTCTTTAATCCATTTTGAGTTTATTTTTTCTGTATGGCCTTAGGAAGTGTTCCAATTTCATTCTTTTACATGTAGCTGTCCAGTTTTACTAGCACCACTTATTGAAGAGGCTGTTTTTTCTCCATTATATATTCTCGCTTCGTTTCTCAAAGATAAGGTGACCATATGTGTGTGGGTTTATCTTTGGGCTTTCTATCCTGTTCCACTGATTTATATTTATGTTTTTGTGCCAGTACCATACTGTCTTGAGTACTGTAGCTTTGTAGTACAGTCTGAAGTCAGGGAGACTGATTCCTACAGCTCTGGTTTTCTTTCTCAAGGCTGCTTTGGATATTCGGGGCCTTCTGTGTTTCCATACAAATTGTGAAATTTTTGGTTCCAGTTCTGTGAAAAATGCTCTTGTAGTTTGATACTGATTGCATTGAATCTGTAGATTACTTTGGGTCATATAGTCATTTTCACAATGTTGATTCTTCCAATCCAAGAACATGGTTTATCTCTCCATCTGTTTGTATCATGTTTAATTTCTTTCATCAGTGTCTTACAGTTTTCTGCATACAGGTCTTTGGTCTCCTTAGGTAACTTTATTCCTAGGTATTTTATTCTTTTTTTGCAATGATAAATGGGAATGTCTCCTTAATTTCTTTTTCAGATTTCTCATCATTGGTGTATAGTAATGCAAGAGATTTCTGTGCATTAATTTTGTATTCTGCTATTTTACCAAATTCTTTGATCAGCTCTAGTAGTTTTCTGGTAGCATCTTTAGGTTTCTCTATGTATAGTATCATGTCATCTGCAAATGGTGACAGTTTTACTTCTTTTCCGATTTGGCTTCCTTTTTATTTATTTTTCATCTCTGATTGCTATGGCTAAAACTTCCAAAACCGTGTTGAACAATAGTGGAGAGAGTGGGCAACCTTGTCTTATTCCTGATCTTAGTGGAAATGGTTTCAGTTTTTCACCATTGAGAACAATGTTGGCTGTGGCTTTGTCATATATGGCCCTTATTATGTTGAGGTCAGTTCCCTCTATGCCTACTTTCTGGAGAGTTTTTCTCATAAATGGCTGTTGAATTTTGTCAAAATCTTTTTCTGCATCTATTGAGATGATCATATGGTTTTTATCCTTCAATTTGTTAATGTGGTGTATCACAATGATTGATTTGTATATATTGAAGAATCCTTGCATTTCTGGGATAAACCACACTTGACCATGGTGTATGATGCTTTTAATGTGCTGTTAGATTCTGTTTGCTAGTATTTTGTTGATGACATTTGTATCTATTTTCATTAGTAGTATTTGCCTGTAGTTTTCTTTTTTTGTAACATCTTTGTCTGGTTTTGGTAGCAGGGTGATGGTGGCCTCATAGAATGAGTTTAGGAGTGTTCCTCCCTCTGCTAAATTTTGGAAGAGTTTGAGAAGGATAGGTGTTAGCTCTTCTCTGAATGTTTGATAGAATTCGCCTATGAAGCTCTCTGGTCCTGGGCTTTTGTTTGTTGTAAGATTTTTAATCACAGTTTCAATTTCAGTGCTTGTGATTGGTCTGTTTATATTTTCTATTTCTTCCTGGTTCAGTCTCAGAAGTTGTGCTTTTCTAAGAATTTGTCCATTTATTCCAGGTTGTCTATTTTATTGGCGTGTAGTTGCTTATAGTAATCTCTCATGATCCTTTGTATTTCTGCAGTGTCAGTTGTTACTTCTCCGTTTTCATTTCTAATTCTATTGATTTGAGTTCTTTCCCTTTTTTTTTTCTTAATGAGTTGGGCTAATGGTTTATCAGTTTATCTTCTCAAAGAACTAGCTTTTAGTTTTATTGATGTTTGCTATTGTTTCCTTCATTTCTTTTTCATTTATTTCTGATCTGATTTTTATGATTTGTTTCCTTCTGCTAACTTTGGGGTTTTTTTTTGTTCTTTCTCTAATTGCTTTAGGTGTAAGGTTAGGATGTTTGAGATGTATCTTGTTTCTTGAGATAGGATTGTATTGGTATAAACTTCCCTCTTAGAACTGCTTTTGCTGCAATCCATAGGTTGTGGGCCATCGTGTTTTCATTGTCATTTGTTTCTCGGTATTTTTTGATTTCCTCTTTGATTTCTTCAGTGATCTTTTGGTTATTCTGTATTGTTTTGTTTAGCCTCCATTTTTTTTCCTGTAATTGATATCTAGACTCATAGCGTTGTAGTCAGAAAAGATATTTGATATGATTTCACTTTTTTTGATTTGTGACCCAAGATATGATTTATCCTGGAGAATGTTCCTTGAGCAATTGAGAAGAAGGTGTATTCTGTTGTTTTTGGATGGAATGTCCTATAAATATCAATTAAGTCCATCTTGTTTAATGTATCATTTAAAGCTTGTGTTTCTTTATTTATTTTCATTTTGGATGATCTGTCCATTAGTGAAAGTGGGATGTTAAAGTCCCCTACTATGATTGCGTTACTGTCAATTTCCCCTTTATGGCTGTTAGAATTTGCCTCATGAATTGAGGTGCTCCTATGTTGGGTGCATAAATATTTACAATTGTTATATCTTCTTCTTGGATTGATCCCTTTATCATTATATAGTGTCCTGAGGTTGGAGGACCTCACATAGAATTCCATGCAGGACTGCAGTTTGATTACCTTTAAAATTTTTTTCTTTGCCTTGGAGTACTTATCCGGGATGTCCTGTGATAGCTTTCTTATTGACAGCCAGCAGGAAGGAACCAGGTTTTGTGAGGCCTGAATCTTATGCAAATGAGGAGAGTCCTCTGTGCATTTGAATTCCTCTTCTGAGAGAGGCCGGAATTCTTCCTCCCAGAATCACAGGCTGCTGGGCTGGAGGAGAGGAGGTGGCGGGAACAGCATGGGTTGACGGGCGGGTGGCTCCCCACGGAAGGTGGGGCAGCAGCTTGGTCTGAGGGGCCCCTGGGGCTCTTGGCGAGAACAATGGTGGGCGTCTCGCGCAGGCCTGTGAGCGGCTTCACAGATGGCATGACTTTCAGCACTCGGAGCGTGTCGCCAGGCACCACCAGATGAGGTAGGAAGTGAGGTGAGGAGACTACCACACGTGCTTTTAAGGAAAGTCTGTTATCGCCTGGACTCAATTTCATCATGTGAAGGGATTGGAGGACAATATAGCTAGTTTTTTCCAATGCTCAGTTTTTTAAATTCACTTCAAATATAGCCAAGCCTTTGCCTATATTGTTTCTATAATGCTTATATGCATTGAAAGCAGGGTAAATTTTAATTTGTAATGAGTAGTAGGGTAATTTAAAAGAGCCCACCAGTTGGTAAGGTGGACTTAATTATATCACTAAACAATGACATCTAAATCATATGAGGGCCATACACTTATCTATAGGAAAAACTGGTTCTGTTGCCACTGATACCTATATTGATTTGAGTCAAACATGCTGCAATGTGTAATGCCATCCACAAAAGGAGCGAGAATATGAATGTTTTATGAAACCTATCACCCCTTTATGGCTTTTTCAAGAAGTAGCCATAACAATAATAAACAATATTTTCTGTGGTCTGTCCCCAGATTTCAGAGATCTCTAATGTCCCTCAAATTCCTCTCCCATAGGTAGGAGTTCCCCAGATCAGATAGGACTTTATAGATTTCATTTTATATACTATTCCAGAGTGATCATTGTGACTCAGGGAGAACTGTAGTCTTAAGGATTCTGTGGCAAGTTTGGGCTCAGTGAGAAAGAGTTCAGTGGTTGGTTGGTGAGGCTGGTGGAGGGAAGAAGTTACAGAGCCTACTGTGCGCATGCTCCCTGCTGTCGTCCTCCTTATCATCCTGTGTTATCCTGTGCTTTGTTTCTTTCTTTTTTTTTTAGCGGTATGCGGGCCTCTCACTGTTGTGGCCTCTCCTGTTGCGGAGCACAGGCTCTGGATGCGCAGGCTCAGCGGCCATGGCTCCTGGCCCCAGCCGCTCCGCGGCATGTGGGATCTTCCCGGACCGGGTCACGAACCCGTGTCCCCTGCATCGGCAGGTGGACTCTCAACTACTGCGCCACCAGGGAAGCCCTGTGCTTTGTTTCCGTCAGTGGTATCCAAGTCACTCATGTTCAGGCCTCTCGCCTTGTTCCTTCTGATTCATGTTTGACTCGTGTGTTCTGATAATCAATTGCCTTGTTGAAATAGGCAAAATACCTTTTCCCATATGAACCATGTTGCGTGACTAGACCTAAGGCTGTCTTGACTTTACAGTATCTGGTGTTCAAGTTTGCAGAAAAGTTTACTCCATTATTAAAGCATCCCCTTTCTAAATGCAGAGCTGTTGTTCAATCCTATAAGGTTTATGTTATGCAAAATGAGTAAGTTCTAGAGCTCTCTGATATGACATAGCACCTGTAGTTAACAATACTGTATTATGCTTGTAAAGTGTTTAGGGTAGATCTCATGGTGAGTGTTCTCACCACAAAACAAAACAAAACAAAACCCAAAGAGGCATGAGGAAATTTTTGGAGGTGATGGTTATGTTTATTATATATAGGTGTATGCATATGTCCAAACTCATGGCATTGTGTACATTAAAAATGTGCAGTTTTTTGCATTTCCGTTATACTTCAATTAAGCTGTTTGAAAAACAACGAAACAAAACAAAAATACCCCATCCCCAAGCTGTCACAGCTTCCAAGCACCCAGAAGACTCAAGTGTGAGTTTATGGAGTTGGGTTGGAGAGCATTTCATTCATCATTAAAATCATAGCTTTTTCTTCCAGCGTGTCACTTGCCCTCCCCACTCCCCCCAATTATCATTCTTAGGTTTGTTCAGGTTTTGTGAACTGAATCTTCTTTTAGTGGTAAGTTTCTTCCTTTTTAACTTTTCATTTACTCATGCAAATAGGTCCCTCTAGAAGTCCCATTACAGAGCATCAGGCCTCCCTTCTAGAACATAGTAATACAGTGGAATATTTAAAAAATTATGTCTGAAACAAAAGGAGAGCTCAGAATTTGTCTTTTCATAGATGAAAGGAGATAGTGCCATTTTTTATATCACCTTTGACTTCTATTTAGAAATTCATTCTTCATCCTCATGTGAGAAAAGGGTTAAGAATGGTCTCATGACCTTGGCCTCTTAAAACCAGCACAGAATTCTAATAGCACAAGACCAGTCTACTTGGAATACAGTTGCTGGGAATGGAATAACAGATTGTGGACAGAGGCTTCATGGTATCTGAAAGTCACAAAGGCTGAGCTCCAGCAAAGGTCTCTGAGAAATAGAGCTGCACCATATAATAATAATAATGATAATATTGTTATTAAATACTTAATGGTTTAAATGTATTAACTCATTTAATTCTAATAGTAATACTGTTATCATTAGTGTATTACTGGTGAACAAAGAGGCATGGAGAAGTTTAAGTTGTCTAATGGCACACAGACCAAAAGTAGCAGAGCTGGGTTTTGAACCTAGGTTGTCTAGCTCCAGAATCAGCATACTTAACCATTACGTACACTGCTTCAGAATAAAGAATGGTGTTCATATGGGAATAATTTTGTAAATAAATAAGGATTACTTATCTATCTTTCTCAGAATTCCCACACATGTAGTCATTATCTACTAAATGAGGGTTTCAAAAGGCCTTGAGACTTTCCAGATTTTCATTCATGATTCTAAATGGCTTTTGTGTACTGTGTTACCCAGTGTACCTGCTCTGGTGGTGACTCTGGTTTAAGTGAACTTCATTAGATGTAAAGCCATTTGCAGGGATGGGTGGGAGAGACGGTGATAATGTCAATGATAGTGATGGCTATGCTGCTGCTGAGGTTGGTGCAGTGTAGCTGTATAGTCCCTCTGAGGCAAGGCAGGTAACAGTTACAGAGCAGTGCTCTAGAGAGGTAGCTTTTAAATACAAGGGCTCAAGTTTTAATACCAACCGCTGTAGCAGAGAGAGTATTTGACATTATGTGAGATAGAAATCATACATCTTTTGAGTAAATAGGGTCAGTCTTCCAGGCAGCATTCAGCCCAGCAGATATTCTTTTTCTAGCAGAGCAAAGGAATTGTCTAAAATTTTCCATCCATAGTAGGAAGGCATTTTGGATGATATTGTGAGAAAGTCACCCCGTTTTTATAGACACTGTATTGCCAAGGGCAATAGTGAAATACACTGTTTAGTTCAGATTTAATTAGGTATATTATTACTTGGATTAAGATGTAAAGATTTCAGAAATGGAAAGAAGTAAGTGAATGAAGTTGGAAACTTTGGATATTAATGACAGAATTTTATCACCTGTAAAATTGGGCTCATATGGCCTACCTCAGTGTTATGAATATTAAGTGAGATAATATCATTCAAAAAATTGTGGAGCACCATATAAATTTAGGCTCTCATTGTCATTAAATATAGGCATCATTTGGGTCCAATATCCATTGAGAAGTATTTTTCTTTTCAAATTTACAATTTGTCATCCTTTGCTTTGAAGATTGTTGCTAACAAGAACCCTCCTCCATTAATTCATGTAAAGAAACTGATGTGTAACCTTTCCTTACTGTCCCAAACAAAGATGTGTTTGGTTGTTTACAGCTCTGTCAATGTTTATTCAACTCTGCTTCTTAGATTCTGTCTCCCCAAGCCTCTGCTTTAAAAGGTCTCCCTCTCCTAGATTCTTACAAACAAGACTTGCCTGTCTGTCAGCAACCCACAGCTCTGCCACTGTTTTTGAAGTTTGGCTTTAGTGGATCTTTGAAGGCTGACTTCATCCTCCTGGCTTGTGTACGTCCCACTCCACCCCATCGCATAGCTACTGCACAAGATATTCCCTCTCATTCTTTACACATGTCCTGGTTGGCAGGGCCGTGAGGCTGCGAGCATCACTTCTGGGCTGATACCACTGCCTTGGAGACCAGGTATAAACTTGGAGCAGTCTGAAAATTGCCGCCACGTGGGGAGTGAGCTTCCTGTTGTTTGGAAGGCAAAGTTGTGCTTGGTAGTAGAGAGATGCCTTCTCCTTTTGGCTGAAGTTTTTTGTGTTTTGTTTTTTTGTTGGTAAAAACTTTTGATGGACTTTCTGCTTGGGGAGTTGGCTGGCTGCTTCCTCTCATGCTAGGGTGAGATTCTATTTATCCCTCTGGTAAATCTTTTATAAGGATGCCTTATTCTCCAGCCAGCCTCCCAGAACCATGGCCTATAAATATCTTTATCCCCTTAACATCTCATCTCTGCTTCTCATCTTCAAATGAGATTTCACCTTACTTTTCATTCTATAAAGAGGACTTAATTTACCTATAAACTAATTTTTCTATCTCCAGACCCACTATCAGAACACAAGTGCTATTTTTGACCATTTCAGCAGTGAGAAACACCCCCTTGTTAGCTAAGCAGGTGGTATGAGATCCTGTTGTCTGTATTTCAGTGTTGCGTCAGGTGTATTGTTAAGCAGATAGTACAACTTTGAGAGGGTGCTAATTGGTTATATATGACCGGTGCTTGAAAATATGTAATCTAGAAGCCCTATAGCTGTTCTCAAAGTGTGGGGTCTGGACCAGTTTCAAAGACATCATCTGGGAACCTGTTGCAATTGCAAAATATCAGGCTCCACCCAAGACCTAATAAAATCAAATCCTGGAGGAAAGACCCAGTAGTAGTGCTTACCTGGTTTAACAAACCTGCAAGGTGATTCTGCTGAAGACTAGAGTTTGAGAACCACTGCCCCAAGGGATGAGGCCCAACGAGACCTTAATTAGCTCATGGCAGGTGATGGCTCAGTGAAACCTGCCCTGTGCTAGATTTTCATATACCTGCTAGAAAAAGGGGAAAGAAGGTCAGTGTGGATCTGTCTTCTAGTTTCACTGCATAGTCCAGGTGTTGGGAGTTTTAACTAATAAGAATAAGGCATTTTCCTCCACTGCAGAAATCTGAGATAAAAGTAACACTCGTTGCTGTAACAAATAGCCACCTCCCCTCCCCACAATATAGCAGAGGTTGAATACAATAGGAGTATGGGTCTCATAGTCCAAGGGAGTTTCAGGTAAACAGGAAGCCTCTTATTATTCAGAAACCAGACTACTGATCTTTCTAACAACCTTAACACATGATTTAGAAGTTTGCCCTAGGAGTTAAATCTGTCCATAAAAAATAAAAATGGATAAGCAAGGGACTGTTTTATAGTGAATCTTGGAAGTGCTGGGCATCACTTCTGAGCACATTTCATTGAGTAGAACTAAATCACCTGGTTACACTTCAATGCGTTGAGCACTAGGAAATGTGGTCTGCCTGTTTTCCAGGAAGAGGAGGAAACAGATTTTGGTAAATAGCAGTCTCTACCACAAATATCTGTTTTCCACATGTCTCCTTTAATGTTCTCATTGAAAGGAGAACTTTATTTTCAAGTTAGAATATTACCTAAGGAGTCTAGGAAAAATAGTTCTCATTCTATTATCCCCATAACAGACTCAGAGGCTATGATGTTCTCTTACAGAAACACGGTCGTGCCTATCAAAAGCAGGACATGTGCCACTAAATAGGCGGTTGACTCTCTCAACTTTTGTAATTTGGACTCCTGATACCTGGTCCCTGATATCTGAACATTGAATTGAATTGATATATGTCATATTTTGAATCTCACTTCTAGGTATTGGGGCAAAATACTCAAATCTCAAATTTTTTAAGGTAAAAAATTGGAATAGGAGTCAGAAGACCTGGGGAGCTTTGTGTTTATCAGAAAGGTACCTGTCTTCTCTGATCAGAATATTCCTTTATCTGTAAGATGGAGTTAGGCTGGATGATGATTCTGATAGTTTCTTCCAGTGCTGAAGTGTTAATGAGAGCAACTGCATTTTCTGTGCCTGAAATTATTTGTCAACAAACACTTACTGAGTGCCAACTATGTCCAAGGCATTGCAACCAGTGCAGTGTCAAAACACTGAACCAAACCTCTGTCCTGAGGGAGCTCATGGTCTACTGGTAAAGGAGCTAAATATATTGACAGACAATTATTAAGTGGTGTAATACCTAAATTGATCAATACATTTAAAAACACGGGTTTAGTAAAATAAAAAATCAGAATCTTGAAGAAATTGGTGTCCTTTAATGAAAATCTTGGAATTACTTTTATTTTTGTCCATATTTCAAATATCCTTTTCTTACTAAAAATATTATAATTCACTCACATACGTCACTAGTGTGTGTGAGACAGTAATCCAATGTTCTTTTTCTTAAAACACCAGTATATTAAATAATAATCCTTAAGCAAATTCTACAATTCCATTAAAAAAAACCAACCCTAAGCTAACTTAAATGACGCTCAGCTGCTCCATTTGGATTAATTTTAACTGGCTACATGAGAAAAGAAAATTTGGAAGACACCCAAATAGGATTTATAGAGATTCATATTGTGTCAGATTTTTCTGCTTTATGTGGATGTTGATATGTTCTCAGAAGAAATTTATAACTGCAATAGAGAACTGAATGAATATTGATTATTTTTTAGTTACCAAAACTAATTGACATATAAAGCTTTGTAAATCCTTTTAGATGAGGATGGGTGTAAATTAAAAACTAATTAAAGCAGAGGCTTATAAAGACACCATCTCCAATTCAATGGGTTATACATTCTTGCTGTGTATTAGGAAGATAATTTCTTAGTATCCCCACCCACAATTCCTGCCGAACAAACAAATCTTAGACATAAAAATTATTTTAATTGCTAAAAGCCAATTTACATATGTCTTTTTCAAAGGTAAATATAATTATTTTAGCAAAGTAAGATTAAAACAATTAATTCAAGGAAAAGTACCAGATGGAGACAAGAGGACTGGTCAGCTTGTTATCTGTAACCTCCATGCTTACTGTTAACAAGCTTTTTATCTTTGAAGGCAATAAACATCTGGGATCCGAGCACTGACACCTATTAGTTACAGTGGTTTCCTTTTACCTTTCTAAGCAATCTGATAGACAAACCTCCAGGAACCCCACAAAATTGGGCCCTTAATTGACCAAATGAATGGCTGTTGCTCCCTTTCAGTCTAAATTGAAAAGTGTGCTTCTCAGAAATGAGACAATGTACAGTGGAAAATATATTCCAGCTGTAGCTCCACTGGTACCCATCAGTGTGACCTTAGACTCTCTCCCCATTTCATTCCCCAAACAGCTACCAAAGTGATTTCTCTCAAACTCACATCTATCTCTTTAAAAAGTCTGGAACAGATAGGAGGATAAAGTCAACACTTTCAGGTTTGACATGCAGTGCCCCTTATCTTCTAGCCTCTTTCCTCCTTAACCTATACTCCTTTCTTACACTCCTTAAACTCTAGCAGTAGTGAGTCTCCCATGCTAAAGACATCTCCATCGTTTCAGTCTTGAATTCCTTATATCTGCATCTGGTTTTGGTGGCTATTTTATTTAGTCTTCAAGACTTAATAGTGCAACCGGCCTGTATGTAGCCTCCAAGGTCAACAAATGGCTTCATGCATTAATTAAACAAACATTTGTTGAGCTGTTGCCATATGCCAGGAAATGTTCTACACTCGGGGTATGTGGTAGTGGAAGAGGCTCCTGTTTCCTTTGTGCAAGAGACTCCTGTTTCCTTTGTGCAGCTCACCATACAAGGTAGGGAGATGAATGGCAAACAAGTAAGCAAATGAGTAACATAATTTCAGATAGAAATAGTTACAGTTGAGAAAATCAAACAGGGTGATGAGTGTTGCCATAGGATTCTGCCTGTGGTTCTGCTAGACTCCACAGTGAGCTCTTCTGGAATTCAGCAGTCATGTACTCTATTGCTTTTAGCTTCCACATCCTCCCTGCCCGAGTTCCAACATGGTGTCCAACACACTGGCCACACTGAATATATCTGGATGGACAGATGAATGAATGAATGTTAATATCTTCAGTTATTTAGGCTACAGTTTCTTCATCTTAAAAACGAAGGGATAGGGCTTCCCTGGTGGCACAGTGGTTGAGAGCCCGCCTGTGGATGCAGGCCACACGGGTTCGTGCCCCGGTCCGGGAAGATCCCACATGCCGTGGAGCAGCTGGGCCCGTGAGCCGTGGCCGCTGAGCCTGCGCGTCCGGAGCCTGTGCTCCGCAACGGGAGAGGCCACAACAGTGAGAGGCCCGCGGACCGCCAAAAAAAAAAAAAAAAAAAAAAAAAAAAAAAAAGAAGGAATTGAACAAATGAGTATTTAAAGCCTACCACCTTTGGGATTTTAGAAGTAGGTAATCTATATTGTCTGATGTTTTATTCATTTATAATATTCAAGCGAGCTGGTTATTTTGACATTTACTACAGAGTTACAACTAAAGATAATACCTTAAAAATACCTTTTCAGATGCCATCTTGTTTGAAAAAAGTATCAGCAGATGGTATTTTCTGGGATTTTACTCAGTTACTTCCCCAGATTCACTGCTGGAGTCTATAGTCTTTTTAAATCTACTTGTTAAACATTTTTGAATGCTCTATGACTCTATTTTTTCAAATACAAAGTGAACTAGAAATTACAATTCATATTCAATAGCAGTATTGGAACTTTAGCATATTTAAATTAAAATTATTCACTTTAAATACCAAATTTAATTAAAATGAAATAACTGGGTAATGTTACTTTTATAAAAATTCATTAAATCATACTCTTTCATTAAAATATTTTATATATTTTGAATACAAAGTGAAAAACAGAAGGAAAGAGATAATCAAATGACAGCATAAATTAATTAACTGAAAACAGAAAAATAATACAGAAAATCTTTGGATAAAATCAACATAATGGACAAATGTCTGAAAATTTTAATTAAAAAAAGAAAACAAAATATGCAACATTATGAATGATAAAAGGGCTACAACTATTGATAAGGAGGAGATTTAATACAAAATAAGAGGCTTCCCTGGTGGCGCAGTGGTTAAGAATCCGCCTGCCAATGCAGGGGACACGGGTTCGAGCCTTGGTCCGGGAAGAACCCACATGCCACAGAGCAAGTAAGCCTGTGTGCCACAACTACTGAGACTGCACTCTAGAGCCCACGAGCCACAACTACTGAAGACTTGGGCCTAGAGCCCGTGCTCCACAACAAGAGAAGCTACCGTAATGAGAAGCCCATGCACCACAACAAAGAGTAGCCCCCGCTCACCACAACTAGAGGAAGCCCGCACACAGTAACAAAGACCCAACGCACACAGACATACATACATACATATATAAATAAATAAATGTATAAAACAAAATAAGATTTGCTTTGTAAAGCCCACTTGGATACATTTCAAATCCTAATATATTGGATGAGTTATTAGGAAATTGTAATTATCAAAATTCACTAAAAGATTAAATTTATAAATATTGAAAAAATAAGAATTAAAATACCAAAGAATTCCCTCTTAAAAGGTTCTTGCTCTATGTGGTTTTATAGGCAGCTTATTTGAAAATGCTAAGGTAAAGTTAATTCTCATATTAACTTTTTAAAAGCCCAGAAAAATAAAATTCTGGGTAAAACAAATACTTCTACCTATTGTTATGAAGCTACATAATCATGATACCATAATGACTGCAAACTTTGCAAAGTAGCAAAAGATTAAAAATTCTACAAAATCATAAAAATTCTAAATAAAACAGATCAACTTCATCAATATATAAGTAGAATATATGATTTGAAGAGTTTATTCTAGGAATGCATAATTTAATATGGAAAAATTTCTTAAATCTTACTGTTGGTTAAAGGGTAAAACTGTTTATCTCACCAGATCTCTAAATGCTGTTTGATGTCATTTAAAACATATTATTGTTAAACTCTTTGTTTTCTTGCAAGTTAAGTAAAATCAGTGTCACTCTTCACAATGAAAACCTAGAAACATTTTTATTAAATAAGAAACAAGATGAAGGTGTTTGCTGTGATAAATCTTGTTTGGTGTATTCCAGGAAATTCTAGCTAATGAGATATGGAGGTTAGGGCTATTGGAAAGGAAGAAACAAAATGTTCTCTATTTATGTCAAGGATGACTACTACGTGGAGAAGCCTGAGAGAGTTAACAACTACAAAAAACGTTGTTTGGAATTAACAATAAGTATTTTTTGATATTTGGCTACTTACATAAAATAAATATTTAAAAAACAGTACTTTTTCCACATGACAGAAAATCCCACATAATATATATAAAGAAAAATAAAATATATTTTTAACTATGGCAACAGATGGTAGTGAGGATTAGCATTATTTACATGAATTACAAACTGTAGTGTAAGACATACATCTCTCTGTTTTTATAACTGGAGACATGTCATTGTTCCATAAATATTACAAATGTGTAAGTTCTTTCCACCTTATTTTTCAAATCTTACGCCTCTTCCAACCAAATTTACAGATAACTTCTCAAACTTTCCACAGTTATTCTAAAGTT
This sequence comes from Lipotes vexillifer, assembly GCF_000442215.2. NCBI lineage: Eukaryota > Metazoa > Chordata > Mammalia > Artiodactyla > Lipotidae > Lipotes > Lipotes vexillifer. The sequence continues at coordinate 463,520 of NW_006774368.1, read as the reverse complement.
TACTAAATAGATATTTGAGGATATTAAAAGATGATAGATAGCTAACACTCACATGATACTTAACCTGCCACGGCACAGGTGATCTTCTGAGCTTTATATGTGTTAACTCATTTACTCCTCACACAAGCTCTATGAGATACTTTCATTAATCCCTATTTGCTGCTGAGAACATTCTGTTTCTCCAAGATTACTTAACTGGCAGTACAGATCCGTGGGGAAAGGAAAGACAATTCAAACTGAGTTAAGTTATTCAGCAATTGTTGGGTCACGATTTGAATAAAATGACGATAGTTCCCCATTTTGTAGCAAATGCATTTCAAATGAAATAGGAGTTTAAATATTAAAAGATAATGGGAAAAATAGTGGCTTTTGTGACATGGAAGGATTTCCAAAGCAATAAAAATAAGGGAAAAAAGTTTAAAGTAAAAAAATAAATTATTATGATAAGATATTCAATCATTCTGAATTTTAAAAAGAATAAAGTATTAGAATATTACACGGGTTTATATTCAAACCCCATAATAAAAAATAGGAAAAGATGAATAGACTTGAAAAATCTGAAATGTAGACAGATAATAGCACTTTAAAAATTTTTTTCTATTAAAATAAATGAACTTACCAAATTGCTAAGGATTAAATAGTGCTGGTCTACCAAATGTAAAATAGATAGCTAGTGGGAAGCAGCCGCATAGCACAGGGAGATCAGCTCGGTGCTTTGTGACCACCTAGAGGGGTGGGATAGGGAGGGTGGGAGGGAGATGCAAGAGGGAGGAGATATGGGGATGTATGTATATGTATAGCTGATTCACTTTTGTTATACAGCAGAAACTAACACAGCATTGTAAAGCAATTATACTCCAATAAAGATGTTTAAATAAATAAATAAACAAATAAATAAATAGTGCTGGTAGCATAATGTAGTAGCATAATGGTTCAAGCGTGGATTTTGGAGCCATCTGCCACTAATGCATTCACTGAGTAAATTTAGGTAAATTCTTTAAATGTTCTCTTTCATTGTCTTCCTAATATGGATAATATACAATCAAAGATCTCCCTGCCCCACTTCATAGTGCTGCCTACGTTCCTATCCAGACACATCATCTAGCTATGCATGGTTCTAATCCTTTCTTTAATTTGAGGTGTAGACAAAGCATTGTACTAATAGTTTGGAGACCTGACCGTAAATCCTGGTCCTCTATTTGCTAGTACATGAGTACTAGGGCAGGTTTTCTCAACTTCTGGATTAGACTGGATTGCATCTGTTTGGATTAGAGTAGATCAGTGATTTTCAAACACATTTCTGAAAATCCGAGGAGTTTATTGGCGGTGACTTGATGACTGCTGTAAGAGGTGGGGTTGGGGGCGAGTAGGAAGCCTGGAAAAGGAGTTCCAGACTTCAACACTTGTTTCGTCTGCCAGTGATGAAAGCCCACAGACTTGTTGCCATCATATCACCAGTGCTATCAAGAGGAAGAAAGACATGGTGGGAGGGGAGTGCATTTCAAAGTCCATCTCGTTTGATAAACTGTTCTCCAGGTATGGTCATTCACCAAATTACTTGTATCCTAAGCTCCTCTGTTTCATAAGAAGGCCCTACTAACACCTTACGTGCAGCCCCTTCCTCCAGTGTGGTTGGGTGGATGAAACGCTGTAAAAGTATTAGGCAAAGAAGAGTAGACGAATGAATGTTTGTCCTTCATTTTTCTTTCAGGTCATGCATTCTGCCTTTGCTAAACAAAAACGAACAAGCAAAAGCCTATCAGAATGCACTGTTTCTAAGGGAGTTAATCTTTGTTCCCTTCCCCCCCCCCCCAAGAACCATGTTACTCAGCTTCATCCTTGCTTTGCATATTTTGCCTGTTCTTGCTAGTCTCTGCTCCCTCCTGCCACACATACACACAAGCACCATGGAGCAACTCCCTATAGGTTTCCTTCTGTCCCTTGTTCAGATGCTGGACTGAAGTTCAGGAATAAGAGCTTTGTTGATTTTGGAATTTCTATGTTGGGAACTCATCAATATGGACAGTTCTCTGAGAAATGATGCTGATAAATATGGTCTGGAAGCAGGATGTGTTCTACTTGCTATAGAGTTAGAGTAGCATCATTATGAGGTAAATTGTAAACTATTGCTAAACTGCATATATGTAAATGAATGATCCGTAGTACCCTGTTGCATCCCTAAGAAGTGTGCATGCTTTCTTCATTGGATTTTCTAATATAATGCTAAATACTGTCCTTCTACTAAAGCTGAATTCAGGATTCTTTTCAATATGTGACCCTGACAAAGTTTCCCTTTTGCTAGATTTCCTTCAGACCCAAGTGCCTTTAGGCTGACTGTTAGTCCAGATGATTGGGCAGGCTGAGAGGAGGCCCATGATCTCCTGCATATCTTAATAGGGTGGTTGCTGGTGGGGCAGAATGATTGGCATACAGCAATTCCTGAATGACTGCAACTAGGACCTCAACACATTTACCATCTGTTGAACAGGGATAGTATTTCAGGACAGCAGAATGTATTTAATAACTTCTTCAAGGTTCTTTCTTGATTTCCCAGGATGATCACTGAAAATATTGAATAAAATTGGTCCCTAGATAGGGCTGCATCAATTCTACGACAGTAAAGCCGTATCCTTAGAAATGAACATCCTGTAGAAGTCTGTGGTACTTATTTAAGAATTGATGAATCTGGTTTTAATGTGAAGATGAGGGTTGTCAGATATTTTTCTTGTTTCTGTCATTAAGTAACCGAAGTATACTTTGTTGTCTCGGGTTAACTGATGATATTTTACAGTATCTTGTTAAAAATATATTAGCCACAACATCCTGTGTCAGTTTTAGGAAGGAGCTTGGGAATTTAATTTTCTCTCCTTTCCTTTTGGAAACATTAAATATTGAAAAACATGTTGGAATACTAATACTAGTAGGTGCTACATTTTCCTGTGGAAGCATCCCAGCAGGTACAGAAATTTCACCCATCTTTTTGACTCTGATCTCAACGGTGACTTCTTTGAGGCACTCGGCAAGATTTTTATTTTAAAGCCATCTTTCATCATTGTCCAGACCCTACACAGTTCATCCTTGTGGGAGGAGTCTTTAAGCATTATTAATGTCTCTTCTAAGTATCCGATCAATCTGAAGATTGGAAAAATATCTCCATCTACAGCAAATTTGTGGGCATTATCTTAAAATTCAAGAGTGTAATGTGACCAGAGGGATGGTACTTTGATGGGTTTCTGTACAATGGGTTTTAACATACTTATTGCTAGAAATGAGTTATATAGGCATTTTCACAACATTTCAGAAAATCTTAAGCAGCTGCTTTTCAGTTTTATTTAGCCTTAAGGATATGCTCGCATTATAGGCAACTCAGAAATAACTGCCTGAAGCTAGTTCAGGAAGTCCCTGGGATCATCAAACGAAGAGCAAGGTGGAGAAATGTGAATTAACAGAGCCTCTCAAAGAATGCTGTCAGGTGTATTGAAGGACCTTGGACGTGGGGGGGTCCGCTTGGAATATTTAGATTAACGAGGTGTTTGTATGAGTGCATAATCATGATTACGTGACTGACTGAAGATAAAATGAAAATACACGGTTAGGGAGATCGTCACCCATTTCGCCAGTGTTAGCAAAGAGGTTTCTAATATGAAGCTTTGAATGGAATGGCTAAGGGAAGCTGTGCTTTTTTTTTTTTTTTTTTTTAAGGAGAAAAGCTGTGGTTTTCTTTTTTTTTGAAGATGTTGGGAGTAGGAGTTTATTAATTAATTAATTTATTTTTCCTGTGTTGGGTTTTCGTTTCTGTGCGGGGGTTTTCTCTAGTTGTGGCAAGCGGGGGCCACTCTTCATCGCGGTGCGTGGACCTCTCACTATCGCGGCCTCTCTTGTTGCAGAGCACAGGCGCCAGACGCGCAGGCTCAGTAGTTGTGGCTCACGGGTCTAGTTGCTCCGCGGCATGTGGGATCCTCCCAGACCAGGGCTCGAACCCGTGTCCCCTGCATTAGCAAGCAGACTCCCAACCACTGTGCCACCAGGGAAGCCCGGAAGCTGTGCTATAGAGCATTTTGTTTGGCCCTCTCTTCGGGTGATGATCCTCTCCCAATAACGTGAATATTAGGACTCTTTCTAGAATAATGCACATTTACAATATGAGAGACCAAGAGCCCTATAGGTTTGTGGTACAGAAGATATGAAACATTTGGACTCATATTCATGGTGTTGGCAAGGTTTTGCTTGTAAGAAAGGAAAGGATACATCCGGAGGCAAAGCAGATAGAGGCCTCAATTTCTACTGGATTCTTTCCAAAGAAATGCTCTGAGTCGGTGGTTTTAGGAAGCCACTGTGGGTTGAAGGTCTTGTTAACATGAAACTTGAATCGTCTTCTCTCTCGGCCTTTATTCATTACCAGCCTATAGACCACATAATCTGCATCTTAATCACAAAGTCTGCATTCTAACTTCCGTGTCACCAGATAGAATATATGCAATCCAAATGTAGATTTCCAGCTAAGACATTGTCTAGGAATGTTGCAACCTAGGAGTTAAAATTACTATCACGGGGCTTCCCTGGTGGCACAGTGGTTGAGAATCTGCCTGCTAATGCAGGGGACACGGGTTCGAGCCTTGGTCTGGGAAGATCCCACATGCTGCGGAGCAACTAGGCCCGTGAGCCACAACTACTGAGCCTGCACGTCTGGAACCTGTGCTCCGCAACAAGAGAGGCCGCGATAGTGAGAGGCCCGCACACCGCTATGAAGAGGGGCCCCCGCTTGCCGCAACTCGAGAAAGCCCTCGCACAGAAACGAAGACCCAACACAGCAAAAATAAATAAATAAACAAATGTGGGTTTAAAAAAAAAATACTATCAAGGTTCTGCATTGAGAATAGAAACATTCAAGCCCAGAGTCTTTCTAAGCAGCAGTAGACTGACCCTGACATGTTGTACATAGATTCACACACCTATCTTTACATATACCTTGAGGGATATCGTAGAACCTCTTAAAGTTTGGTGTAATTTTTTCCCCAGGATCTACAGGTGTCTGTGTGCTATTTTACTGATCCCACATTGAGGCTATAGACTAGAAATTTGGAGTTTATACTTCACATTTCACAAATGTTAAGCACAATGCAACACAATTTCTGAAAATAAAGAACTATATCTTACGGAGGTTCTCCTGAAGCAGAAATATTTTATTTAGTTGTTGTTTTTGAATATTTTCAAAAACACATTCCTGACCCATTTAAGTCAAAGATTTTTTCCAAGACCTATATGATCTACAACTCAAAATTACTGTTTTAGAGCCCAACATGAAGCTTCTTTTCAACCTGGAAAGTGAGATAGCAATTCCTTGTCTCTTGGATTAATTTTTGAAGTGAAGATTTACGGCCTTTCCAAAGCAGTCAGTCAAGGTTCTAATTCTTGTCTTCCCGATGTATTAGGTAAAAAGGAATGGGATCAGCTGACTAATGAAAGGCAGATAAGGGTGGCAGAGGGGGTATAGGGAACACCCTCCCCCTATCCCAGTTAGCCTACATGTCAGATATGTCATAGCTAGTCAGATCTTTCACTAAAGACCCTCTCCAACCCAGAATCACATAAGGATATGTTTCTTTCTGGTTCTGTTAAAAATGAAATAGAGGCAGTGAAGAGGGAAACAATGTTACTTTGTAAGAGCCTGAGAGTTGGCTTTCCTCCATTTTTCTGAATTACTCCACACTTAGGAAGGAGATTCATAGAAAGGTCTCCAACTGACTGCATTTTCCTCGTGCCTCCACCCCAAGTGAGTGAGAGTTTACAAAAGGGGAAGATAACTGGCCTCAAGAACTGGATGGTTTCTTTTCATGTAAACACTTATAAACAAGCCTTGGGCTGTTTGGAGTCACCTCCTGTATATTTGTAGTTTATGAGACAAATCCTCCTCAGTGAATTTTCTTCACTCGATTGCATTATGAGAATAGGAATTAGTCTCATGTTCTCTCTCTTAACACCGAAGTGTCCCCACAATGGTAGTTATGAAAGCAGCACTACTTAATATTTTTTTTTTATTGAGTGATTCAAGGGGAGCGCCGGATGCATATTGCTTGACTGTTATTTTCAGACCCTTAGGCAAGAAGTCATTTGCTTCAGCATTTAGGCAAGACCATGCTAAATGTGGAGTACAGAGTGGAAATCCCAATTTGTCAATTCAGATGGCATTCACCTAGAGAAAATATTAGAATACTTTAATCTATCGCAAGGCATTTAAGCAAGGTACATAACCAGAGTGATGCTTTATATTTCTTCCTTCTTAGGAGAAGTTTGTGGTCCATTAAATAGACTCTGAGTAGAAATCGGAATCCCTTTTAAAAGAAAATGCAGGGTACATCAAGTTGATTGTGGAGATTTAATCCGCTTGAGGATATGGGGAGGGGGAAGGGTAAGCTGTGACAAAGCGAGAGAGTGGCATGGACATATACACACTACCAAACGTAAAACAGATAGCTAGTGGGAAGCAGCCGCATAGCACAGGGAGATCAGCTCGGTGCTTTGTGACCACCTAGAGGGGTGGGATAGGGAGGGTGGGAGGGAGGGAGACGCAAGAGGGAAGAGATATGGGAACATATGTATATGTATAACTGATTCACTTTGTTATAAAGCAGACACTAACACACCATTGTAAAGCAATTATACTCCAATAAAGATGTTAAAAACAAACAAACAAAAAGAAAATACACTTAAGGAGGTGGAGGAATTATACACGGAAGAACTGGGGACATGGAGAAGCTGCTCCTTCCTATGTGTGTTTCCTGATTCTTCAACCTGATTTAACTCCTTTCTTCTCTTGTACATAGTGATTGTCTGTATTTGTACATGCTCTGCCCTCTGCTTAGACTGTATCCCCTCGATAACTCCTAGACATCTTGTGGGTCTTTCTTTTTAGTTAGAGAAGCTTACCCTGCCTCTGTACCATTCAAATAATGTCCTCTACTGCTATTCTTTTAATTCGTTTCCTTTGAACACTTAGGACTTTGTGATTTTACATGTATCTGTGTGCTTATTGGCTTGATACTTGTTTTTTAAACCAGACTATCTGCAATGAGAAGACAACAACCATCACACACACCCTGCCCCATTATCTCTAGTGCATAGCACAGGCTCACCTCCTTTTTGATGATAATATTCAATATTATTTATAACATAATATACAATGCTGTTTATAAAATATGTGATTATTTATAACAACTAAATGTAATATACCTTTACTATCCTTAATTGAATTTGGTATATAATATAAGCTACCTAACACACATAATTTTTAAGAAGTCAGTGATTATAATAGAAAAAAGATATAATTAATTGCAATAAAATGCTGTGTATTTCAATATGTAAGTGCTCAGGCATGACTTCATGAGGAGATGTGATAAAGTAGGCACACATACATGTGTGCATGGCATCACTGGGCCATGGCACACACAGTAGGATGCACCATGTTGTTTTGTTGACTCAAATGCCATGGCATAGCCTTTGATGGTGGGATTTTCCAAAATAGTGACCATATATTGGTAAATTCTCAATCGAATTGTATAAAATATTTATTTGATGAATATATTTGCACTCAGGGAATTCAATATCTATTAAAACTGTAAATCACTCCTTGTATAATGTATACAATATGGAGATAGGTTCTAAGCTCAATTATAAACCAGTTTCTTAGCCACATGAGGGTGCAGCGGGATATTTATTTGAAAGTCATGCCGGATTGGGACGGTTCTTCTTTGAGACTGTCCTAAATGTTGTATGTCTGGTGTCTCTGGATACTTGTACAGTAAATACCAGGAGTTCCTCCAGTTTCTGTGACCACCAAAAACTGCCCCAGCTAAATTCTAAAGTTTCCCATGATACCTGCAAAGCACCACTACTTTCAAGAAACTCTGGTCATGCCTATTATAGTTACTCCAAATGTGTTGAATAAATGGATATATTTGTACCTCTGTTACTGTTTCTTTTCAGCGTATTTGTTTTTCTTTTATGAAGACTTCTGACTCTACACCTAGTATTGTACCTTGATTATGTAAAATGCTTAATTATGTATTTAACTGAACAAAAAGGTGAGTAATAAAGTTTTCCACGTGTAGAAGCTAATTGTCGGAGTCCCTCTTTGCTGTTCCCTCTCATAGAGCTACATTTTCCTGTCCGCTTCAGGACATTCTAATTATTTCACTTGGCTTCCAGCAGGGACACTAGTGAGGGGAAATGTTACCAAATTTTTGTCTGACCCACCATTGTTGTCTACCATGGGCTGATGGTCACGAATTTCATTAAGAAGCCGGAGGACAGATTTAATGAAAAAGGCTACCTGTGAGGTCTTAGACCTTTCTCATATATTTTCATCCTATCATTGAACATTTTTCCACATTTGAACATTTTTCTCTTCAAAATAATGATTTTCATGTCAGTGAATCCTGACACACAGGAAAAACTTTACCAGGAAAAGATTGTGAGTGATAGTCATAAGACAGAGGCCATAAGAAAAGTTTTTTAGATTATTTTTCTGTATCTATACTGATGACTTTATAATTTATTATGATAGTAGTATGTCAGTGTTTGAAGTAAAATTTTAAAAGGAGTTCAAATAGTTTTTGCTTACGCCAAAGCACTGGGCTAGCAGTGAGAAATCCTGTACTTTGTAATGACTTTAGGTACTGTGCTGTCTCAAACCAGACAGTTAACCTATTTCTTGCAAATTATTTCTCTTGTGAGGTTGAATTAATGCTTGTAAACAGTGCTGAGAATGAGCTATTTCAATAGAAGATGTTTCAGAAATGCAAAATGTTATTGTTACAATTTGTGCTTCTGTAGATAAATCTTTACTTTCAGCGCTGGGCCATGATTGTTCAGGGGTGGCTAGACCTCAGACTGAAAGTTTAGATAATGAGACGGGGTATTTTCACAGTTTCTTGCATCTCATTCTCAAAATATTCAACCCCAATGCAAATACAAATAGTGTAGCAGATATATATACTGTCACCTGATTTGCAGCAGGAGCCATTGGCAGATGGCAGGGACAGAACTTCCTGTTCTGTTCTCTCTCTGGCTACCTGGTGAGAAGAGTCCCGTTTCTATAAAGCCTTACAAATACAAAATCGAAACAACAAGTTAAATCCACTTAAATCAGGTTGCTTTTAAAATTTAGGGTTTTTTATATCCATGAAAATAGTGAAACTTTATTTCTTCTCTAATCCTTTTATAGCACCTGCTCCCTTTATTACTCATCATTTATCATGGCACTTAATCATATCTCTCTTGTGTTGTTACCTGTTTGATGGGCATATATCTTGTCTTTCTAATTAGATTACAAACTCCCATGAGATAATGATCATCTTTTCTTAAAAAACAATAAAGGGAATTCTTCTCACTATCCAGCTTGCTTTCTGGCCTACAATAGATAATCCATATATAATTATTACATATCATAGAATAATAAAATAAAAATCTTATGTTGAACAGCAATACAATTGCTTTCCCGCACCAAAATTTACTGAGTAATTCCCATTTGAGTAAAATCTTCATAGCTATCATCTTCTTTTACCATACCTTACTCTCAGATGAAACATAGATTTCAAAAAATAATTGAAATCACAGCTAATCACTTCAGATAATGCTAAAGTTTCCATCTTGGTATTCTTTATTCATTTGAGAGGTTGTTATATTTCAGGAGAAACATGTTGTTTTGGAAAATTGTTTTTCACCACCCTCCTCTTTCTTGCACACTGGACTCTGAAAGACCAAAGTCATATATTCTCTTCTTTTAGCAGCAGAATTCCTTACAGAGAGAAGAATCTCAAAATGTTTAATATAGTGCTGTGTTTCATACCCCTAAATTGTTATATATATATATATATATATATATATATACACACACACACACACACGTGTGTATATATGTATATACATGTGTATGTATGCTAACATTTTCCTCCAAATAACAGTAAGATCAACAGAGTGTACAAATCTAGGACTGAAAAGGAAAATCTCAACATCAGTCTCTCCCCTTTAATCTGGTTGGGTATAAGCCGTCTATCTCAGCTTAATTATCTATCTGACTGCCTGGACAGACTGAATGCACAGCAGAATATGTTTCACATTACTCTGCTTTTATAGGTATCACTATAATTATATGGCTACCACACTATACTAGACATCAGCAATTTCTGAAGTGTGTCTCAAACTACACTCTTTGTGTAGGAGGTTCATAGGTATTACTAGGAGAACAACTTTCATGGTCAAAGACATTTGGAATAATTCTGGACTTTGGGCTCAGCTAAATGTTAGTTTCCTTAGAGGGAGGCTTCTTAGAGCCTATAATAATGTACTGTTTAAATCTCCAATGGGACCATGTATTATACCGTATTTCCCAAAATTATTTAACCACAGGAAATTTTACCAAAGCATCTTGTGGAACTGATGTTTCTTAGAACAAACTTTAAGAAATATTTTAATAGATTAATTATGGATTAATTACTTCTTTCCAATTACATTTTGCTAAATCTAACCAAAGAAATTCTACACACGTGGTTCTTTTTTTAAAATTTTAATTTTTGTACACAGCTTTATTGATATCTATTTCACATATCTCACAATTCACACATTTAAAGTATGCAATTCACTGCTTTTTGGTACAAACATGGTTCTTAATTGCAAAGCAACCAGAAAATACATACTTTTATTTTAGATGAACCAGGAGAACTGCCAACCTTGAATAACTATAGAATTTGTCCTTTTGCCATGAGAATGATTATTCACCTTCCACCTTTCTTAAAAAAGTCTATGTTATCATCCTTAAAAAAAAACAAAAAAAAACCTTAAGTCATTTTTAAGGGGTTCTAAATAGCAAAGAGGTAACCATTTCTCCTCCTTTTCCCTTATATTTCCTGCATTGGTAAGTGCGACAGTGTGAACCTAATTTAATGCTCTAGGCCAGGATCTTGCAGAATCTCATAGTGTTTCATGATAAGAAATACTTTTCAGTTACTTGGGAGGTACCCCTATAAGGTTTAAGGGCTTAACTGAATCAGTGTTGTCCCTACACTACATCCTGAAATATGTAGTTTAGATTAAAAAGCCCTATATCAGCTTATTTTCTTGTTATTTTCCTCGTTCCATAAACCAGTGAAGAATGAGAAATTGTATTATCTCCTGGGAGGCAGATCAAGGCTCCTTTTTATACAAAAATTATCAGTCTTGAATGGAAGAAGAGAATCAACATGTGTTGATTACATACTGTATGATCATCACATGCAATCTTCAGAACAAACCTATAAGACTGTTATGAATGTGTTGAAATTATATGTGAGGAAATCACACTTCCCTCCGCACCCCAAGAGGTAGCAAATGGCAGAAATGTTAATTCAGGTATGTCAGATTCCAAAGTTTAGCCTCTTTTCTTTTTTATATTGCTTTCCAAACAAAGGCTACAGACAGTCTTGTAAAGAGATAATCCACCCCCTTCATTCACTGCTTTTCTTTAAAATAAAGGTTCATTGGAATTCAAGTTTAAAAGTATCTTTACCATATCTACATTTTTAATGTAACACATGCATGGTTAGGGTTATCTACATCTTCAAGTACCAAAATAATGTAGCTAAAGCAAAGAGGAAATATATATATATTTTAAGTCAAATATCAAGAGGCCTGTGCTGGAGAATATGGAGACTAATATCTGCAATTCTCCTAGCCTTTCCCTCATGTTATTTCTCTTCAGGTTTACAGAAATGGCTATGGTATTTTCATGCGTCATATTCACGTTTGAAGTAGATGAAGGCGATGGTGGAGAAAGGGTAGGGTGAGAGATGTCAGTGCAAATGATACCCATCCTTTCTATCAGCAAAAGCAAAAGCCTTTCTAGTGTCCACAGTAGATACCCGTTTCCTTCTCTACGCCTGGAATTTTTGTGTTATATGGCCACACTAGAGAGTTAGAAAGTGAGACTTTACCCTGGCAGGCAAATAGCTGCCCTGAGCATAATCAAGGTTTTGATAGGAGGAAGAGAGAATAAATATTGGGCAGGTTACTGATAGTGTCTGCTACAGTCTGCCACATACCGCCTTATCAGTTTCAATCCACATTTCTGCTTCACTTTTATGAAGCTTATTGATTGGTTGTGACGAATCAGCCTTCACTACTTCAAGGTTTGTGGAGATGGATTATTTCTAATATAATAGGAAGGTAGGATTTTTTTTCATTAATACTAACTTTAATTCTAAATACAGATAACATTTAAATTGCATTATGTTTTATGTTCTAACAACGTGAAATGTCCTGGATATATGCTCAGGATGTGTCAAAGAAAAATGTGGGAAATAGCATTTCTTACTAGTAGGGCACTTTGTTCTGGGTGAAATCTCTGAGGTGATACTAGGGCCTGGGGATAGAGCTTCCGAGGTTTTAGAAGACAATCTGAAAATACCTGTTAAAACGTAACATGCACATACCCTTTGACTCAACAGTTTTACTTCTACAAGTTTATTCTTAAACATCTATTTGCACGAAATTGCTAAGAACACATAGAAGAATCTTTTTTGTAATAGTGAAAAACTGAAAACTCCCAAAGTCATTTGTCCATTAACATTTTATATATATCTGTACTGCCTCCATTTTTACAGTGAATATGACATGTTCACAATAAAACAAAACAAGAAAATGAAAATAAAAGCATTGTAAAATAGTATAGGACATCAGTTTTTTTATTTTATCCTAAAAATATCCCTTTTTTATTGTTAGGAGTAAAGGTGGGAAGTCGATGGCCAGATTTTTTACTAAGCCCATCCAGGTCTCAAATGATGTATTTTGGAATCACTTTTAAGAAAATATATATAGCTTGACAAATTGTTATTATTATTTGAGGAGGGGAAAGCTGTCCTTTCAGTAAGCTAGTGGCAAGAAGTAAAGCTAGTGGTAGCAGAAAACTCATGGGCTTTGGAGTAACATGGACCTGGATTTTAATTCCTGACCCGGGGTTACTAGAAGTGTGGCCTTGGGAAACACCCTTAACCTCATTGAAATTCAGTTTCCTTATCAATTTTAAGCATGAAGAGAAATGGCTCTAATGAGAACATGGGCTAGGGCTACCATGACAAAATAAAACAGACTGTGTGGCTTAAGCAGAAAATTATTTTCTTTCAGTTCTGGAGGTTGGAAATCCAAGGTCAAGATGTTGGCAGGGTCGGTTTCTTTTGAGCCCTCTCTTCTTGACTTGCCAATAACCACCTTCACTCTATGTCCTCACGTGGCCTTTTCTAGGTGTACAGGCACGCCAGTGTTTCTTCCTCTTCTTATAAGGACACTAGTCATTGGATTGGGGCCCCACTCCATGACCTCATTTAACTTTTAAAGGCTCTATCTTCAAATACAGTCACACTGGGGACTAGGGCTTTCAACATGTGAATTTTGGAGAGAGACACAGTTTAGTCCATAACAATGGGAAAGCTGGAGGACTTTTTGTTATATAAGAGAAACTGAGTTCACCATTTTCTCCCCTCTAGTTTCAGTCTTCACAAATTAAAAGAGAGGGATTTTATTATTATTACTACCTTAGAACAAGGCTAGAATAGGTAAAGCTGATTAGTTTATAGGTGCCCTGGACCTTAGTGTATGTTTGTGTATATATGTGTGTGTGTGATGTATTTTATATATATATATATATATATATATATATATATATATGATAACCAAAACCTTTTGGGTGATTTGGATTTCTTTTAGTTGACTTGGAATGTATAGATCACCCATATCAGAAGGTATCTCTGAATTACACACCAGTAGGGTCCAAGAGCATTTCTTTTAATATTATCTGGGTTAGATTTAGACATTGTCTTTCCAGAACAATAGGACCCTTGATACCCCTTTGTAAACTTTGAAGAAACTGTTTCCACTCTCTGAGACAAGGGCAGATGAAATCTAGGGCCCTTATACTGACTGTGACACTATCAAAACCCCTATACCAGAAGTGAGGATATTTTTGTTTTTTTTGCCAGATCAAAACATGCTTTTAACCCTTAAAGCTTGGTCACAGAGTCCCTTCCCATCACACCTCTCCTCCCCTTTCCTTTTGCCTTTACACAGCACTCTGTACTACCTCACCGCCTTCCAACCTCTCTGCTTAAACACTTGGGAAGCCTTTTGCCCTTATAAGCAGAATTTCCCATATTATCAACCTTTTAACAGAATTATTTGTATACCTGCATCTCCATGCTTGAATCTAGGCACTCCTTGGAGTACAAAGTTTACCCTGAAGCCCCTTACGTAGGAGTCAATGAACCATGGATGGGGTCAGGATGGATGATCATCTGGCTCAGGCTGCTGTCTCCATCCTCCTGCTGGAGGTCTTCCTTTGAGGCTCTTGCCAAATAATGATGTTACTTTCTACTCTCCTTAGCATGGCTATTCATGCATCTCCTGATGGTGTTTCTCTAGTTTTGAAGACCTTGGACTCAGACTCACTATTTTCTTTTCTGTTACATTGCGGGTGTAGTCTTTACAGTACACTAGTTTACAAGACCTTGATTTTCTCAATCCTATATTCTTCACTTCAGCTTCACTATAGCAACCCACTCTTAGGCCCCTTACTCAGAAACATTAATCTGTAATGTTTAACTCTTTGACTATAATCTCCTTTCATTTCTTTTGCATTCTTACTTTCATTGTCTCTCACACTTAAACAAATTTTAAACTGAAGTATAGATGATTTACAATATTGTGTTTCCAGGTGTACAGCACCGTGATTCAGTACTTTTATAGATTATACTCCATTAAAATTATTACAAAATAATGGCTGTAATGCCCTGTGCTGTACAATATATCCTTGTTGCTTATTATTTTATACATTGTAGTTTGTATACCCCTATCTTGCCACTCCCCCTTCCCTCTCCCCACTGGTAACCACTAGTTTGTTATCTATATCTGTGCATCGTTTTCTGTTTGCTATGTACATTTGTTTTATTTTTTTAGATTCCACATATAAGTGGTATCATTCAGCATTCATCTTTCTCCGACTTATTTCAGTAAGCGTGGTATTCTCCAGGTCCATCCATATTGCTGCAAATGGCAGAATTTTATTCTTTTTTATGGCTGGGTAATATTCCATTGTGTGTGTGTGTCTGTGTGTGTATATATACACACACAGACGCACACACCACATCTTTATCCATTCGTCTGTTGAGGGACACTTGAATTCCTTCCATATCTTGGCTGTGGTAAATAGTACTGCTATGAACGTTGTCGTGCATGTATCCTTTTGAATTAGTATTCTCATTTTCTTCAGATACATACCAG
Organism: Lipotes vexillifer; assembly: GCF_000442215.2. Lineage (NCBI taxonomy): Eukaryota > Metazoa > Chordata > Mammalia > Artiodactyla > Lipotidae > Lipotes > Lipotes vexillifer. The sequence goes on along the minus strand of NW_006774368.1, from coordinate 448,217 downwards.
GAGTGGAATTGGTGGATCAAATGGTAGATCTATTTTTAAGTTTTTGGGGAACCTCTATACTGTTTTCCATAGAGGCTGCACCAGTTTACATTTCCACCAACAGTTTACTAGGGTTCCCTTTTCTCCATATCCTCACCAACGTTTGTTATATGTAGACTTTTTGATGATATCACCTCACACCTGTCAGAATGGTTATCTCATTGTAGTTTTGATTTGCATTTCTCTAATAATTAATGATGTTGAGCATCTTTTCATGTGCCTGTTAGCCATTGTTATATCTTCTTTGGAAAAGTGTCTGTTCAGGTCTTCTGCTCATTTTTTTAATTTTTTTTTTTGATTGGGTTGTCTCTTTGTTTTGATACTGAGTTGATGTATTTTTAATGTTAACTCCTTGTCAGTCATATCATTTGCAATTATTTTCTCCTGTTCCGGAGGTTGTCTTTTCATTTTGTCAGTGGTTTCCTTTGCTGTGCAAAAACTTTTAAGTTTAAGTAGATCCTATTTGTTTATTTTTGCTTTTATTTCTTTTGCCTTGGGAGACAGATCCAAAAAAAAATATTGCTACAACTTATGTCAGAGTGTGTTCTGTGTACATTCTCTTCTAGGAGTTTTATGGTTTCTGGTCTTACATTTAGGTCTTTAATCCATTTTTGGTTTATTTTTGTATATGGTATGAAGAAATGTTCTAATCTCATTGTTTTACATGTAACTGTCCAGTTTTCCTGGCTCCACTTATTGAAGAGACTGTCTTTTCTGTGCTGTATATTCTTGTTTCCTTTGTCATAGATTAATTGTCCATAGGTGTGTGGGTTTATTTCTGGGCTCTCTGTTCTGTTCCATTGATCTATGTGTCTGTTTTTGTGCCAGCAACATGCTGTTTTGATGACTGTAGCTTTGTAGTATAGCCTGAAGCCTGGGAGGGTAGTACCTCCAGCTTTGTTGTTGGTTTTTTTTTCCCCTCAAGATTGCTTTGGCAATTCAGGGTCTATTGTGGTTCCTTGTAAATTTTACGATTATTTATTCTACTTCTGTGAAAAATGTTATGGATATTTTGATAAGGATTGGATAAATCTGTAGACTGCTTTGGGTACTCTCAGCAAACAAAAGTCCAGGAACAGACAGGTTCACAGGGGAATTCTACCAAACATATAAAGAAAAGCTAATACCAAACAATTCCAAAAAAATGAAGGGGCTAGACCACTTCCAAATTCATTCTATGAGGGCACCATTACCCTGATAACAAAACCAGACAAGACACTACAAAAAAAGAAAATTATAGGCCCATGCCTTTGACTGTAGATGCAAAAGTTCTCAACAAAATATTAGCAACAGAATCCAACACTTTACAGAAAGGATTTATTCCAGGGACGTAAGGATGCTTCAATATTTGCAAATCAAACAGTGTGATACACCACATTAACAAAAGGAAGGATAAAAAAATAACATGATCATCTCAGTAGACTCAGGAAAAGCATTTGACAAAATTCCACAACTATTTATGATAAAAACTCTCATTAAAGTGGGTATAGAGGGGACATCTTTCAACATACTAAAGAACATTTATGGTAAACCCACTGCTAACATCATACTCAACAGTGAAAAGCTGGAAGTCTTTTCTCTAAATTCAGGAACAAGACAAGGATGTCCACTCTTACCACTTCTATTTAACATAGTATTAGAAGTCCTAGCCACAGCAATCAGACAAGAAAAAGAAGTAAAAACCATCCAAATTGGGAGGAAAGAAGTAAAACTGTTACTATTTGTAGATGACATGATGCTTTATATAGGAAACCCTAAAGTCTCCACCCAAATCTATTAGAATTAATAAAAGAACTCAGTAAAGTCTCAGGATATAACATTAATCTACGGAAATCTGCTGGTTTTCTGTACACTAGTAATGAACTATTAGAAAGAGTAAGTTCAAACAATCCTGTTACAAATCACCTCCAAAAGAATAAAATATCTAGGAAGAAACTTAACCAAGGAGGTGAAAGACCTGTAGTCTGAAAACTATAAAACACCGATGAAGGAAATTGAAGGTGATACAAAACTATGGAAAGATATCCTGTGCTCCTGGATGGAAACATTTAATATTGTTAAGATGGCCATTATCTCTAATATTTGATCTCATAGAAAATTACAGTCCTCACTATTCTCTCATTCTCATTATCAGTTGCCTCCTGACATTTTTAGTTCCCCTTTCCAGCTCAGCCCCTTTGAATATCTCAACTATGCTTCCTCTGGTAATGCTGGTAACCTTGCACCTTCTACTGCCTCCATCTATAAAATCTTATGCCCTTATGAATGCTACAGTTCACTGCAAAATACATTATATCACTTTATCCTCAAAACTTGTGCAGGAGAGACAAGGCAGAAGTTATTGTCCTTGCCCTTCAGCTTAGCGGGCAGAATATAAGCAAGACTAGGTGACTTATCTAAGAATACACTGGTAGTACATAAAAGAGTATAGAGGAAAGCACAAATATTGGGATTCTGATTTCAGAGCTTTTTCTCTGGGCTAGTGGTTTTAAGGCTATAATTTTTTTTTTAACTGATTTTTATTTTTGCCCACAAATTGATGTCTTGACATATAAAATAGATAAAAATAGAGATGCTTGTATTGGAAATTAACTCTGGAGGGTACAGAGTCCTATATGTTCAGCTTCTTCATTACTACTCAGGTTTGTTGTCTCCTAGGAGTTTTATGGAAGGAACACATTTTGGATACAGGCATACCTTGTTTTATTGTGTTTTGCTTCATTGCTCTTCAGTCATTGCATTTTTTTTTTAAAAAACAAGTTGAAGGTTTGTGGCAGTGGTGGATCCAGCAAGTTTATTGGCTCCATTTTTTCAACAGCATTTGCTTACTTCACAGTATTTCAAACTTTTTTCATTATTATTATATTTCTTTTGGTGATCTTTGATCAGCGATCTTTGATGTTACTATTGTAATTATTTTGGGGCACCACAAACTGCACCCACATAAGACGAATTGATAAATGTTGTGTGTGTTCTAAGCGCTCCATCAACCAACAGTTCCTCCATTTCTCTTCCTTTCCTTGGGCCTCCCTATTCTCTGAGACACAAGAATATTGAAATTAGGCCAATTAATATCCCTACAATGACCTCTGAGAGTTCAAGTGAACGGAAGAGTCACACATCTCTCACTTCAAATCAAAAGATAGAAATGAGTAAGCTTAGTGAGAAAGGCACGTCAAAAGCCAAGATAGGTCAGAAGCCAAGACAGACCAAAAGCAGGGCCTCTTGTATCAAGCAGTTAGCCAAGTTCCGAATGCAAAAGAAAAGTTCTCGAAGGAAATTAAATGTGCTACTCCAGTGAACACAAAATTGGTAAGAAAGCAAAATATCCTTATTGCTGATATGGAGAAATCTTTAGTCGTCTGGATAGAAGATCAAGCCAGACACAGCATTCCTTAAGGAAAAACCTAATCCAGAGCAAGGCCCTAACTCACTTCAATTTTATGAAGGCTGAGAGAGGTGAGGAAGCTGCAAAAGAAAAGTTTGAATCTAGCAGAGCTTAGTTCATGAGGTTGAAGGAAAGATGCCATCTCCATATCATAAAAGTGCAAGGTGAAGCAGCAGGTGCTGATGTAGAAGCTATGGCAAGTTATCCAGAAGATCTAGCTAAGATAATTAATTAAGGTGCCAATACTAAACAGATTTTCAGTGTAGATAGAACCGCTTTATACTGGAAGAAGATGCCGTCTAAGACTTTCATAGCTAAAGAGGAGAAGTCAGTGCCTGGCTTCAAAGCTTCAAAGAACAACCTGACTCTCTTGCTAGGGACTAATGCAGCTGGTGACTTTAAGTTGAAACCAATGCTTATTTACCATTCCAAAAATCCTAGGGCCCTTATGAATTATGCTAAATCTACTCTGCCTGTGCTCTATAAATGGAGCACATCTGTGTACAACATGGTTTGCTGAGTATTTTCAGCCCAATGTTGAGGTCTGCTGCTCAGAAAAATGATTCCTTTCAAAATATTACTGCTCATTAACAATGCACCTGGTCATCTAGCAGCTCTGATTCATGTTGTTTTCCTGCCTGCTAATACAACATCGATTTTACAGCCCATGGACCAAGGAGTAATTTTGACTTTCAAGTCTTATTTAAGAAATACATTTCCTAAGGCTATAGCTGCTGTAGTGATTCTTGTGATAGATCTTTGCAAAGTAAATTGAAAACCTTTTGGAAAGGCTTCACCATTCTAGAAGCCTGTAAGAACATTTGTGAGTCATGGGAAGTCAAAATATAAGCATTAATAAGAGTTTGGAAGAAGTTGATTCCAACCCTCATGGATGAATTTGAAGGGTTCAAGAAAAGACTTCAGTGGGGGAAGTAACTGCAGATCTAGAGAACTAGAATTAGAAGTGGGAGCCTAAAGATGTGACTTAATTGCTGCAATCTCAGGATACAACTTTAATGGATGAGCAAAGAAGGGGGCTTCTTGAGTTGTAATGTACTCCTGGTAAAGATGCTGTGAAGACTGTTGAAATGACAAAAAAGGATTTCAAATATTATGTAAACTTAGTTGATAAAGCGGCAGAAGAATTTGAGAGGATTGACTCCAATTTTGAAAGAAGTTCTAAAATGCTACCAAACAGCATTGAATGCTACAGGGAAATCATTCATGAACGGAAGAGTCAATTGATGTGGCAAACCTCATTATTATGTTATTTTAAGAAATTGCCACGGCCACTCCAACCTTAAGCAACCACCACTGTGATCAGTCAGCAGCCATCGACACAGAGGCAAGATTCTCCACCAGCAAAAATACTATGACTTGCTGAAGGCTTAGATGATGGTTAGCATTTTTTAGCAATAAATTTCTTTTTTAATTGAGGTGTATACATCATTTTTTAGACATAATGCGATTACATACTTTATAGACTACAGTACAGTATAAAAATAACTTTTACATGCACTGGGGAACCAAAAAACTTACGTGACTTGCTTTATTGGGATATTTGCTTGATTGCTGTGGTTTGGAATCCAATCTGCCACATTGCTGAGGTATGCCTGTAATTCATAGCCCCAAAATTCAAGTAGCTTTAATACCCGGAAGAAACATATACGTATATCTGTATATAGTGATTATACAAAGCTTATTTTATCAAGGGGAAAGAAAAACATAATCTAGAGATAAATAAGAGCTCCTCTGGATGGAAAAGTAAAAAGCAGTTTGGTTTCTTAGGGATTGGCCCTGGAACCTGTCTTATTTAACATTTTCATAAACGATTTGGAAAAGGGAATGCATGGTGAATTATCCAAGTTTGCAGATGACACTAAGCTCTTCCAGGTAGTAAAATGCCAAGCAGATGGAGATAAACTGCAGGGAGAATTTGCCAGCCTGCATGAGTGGGCAGAAAAGTGGTAGATGATATTCAATGTGGGCAATGAAAGGTAATTCACTTAAGAAAAAATAATAAAAGCCATACTTATAAAGAAAACTAAATTGAGTTATCTGTCTTATAAAAGATACAGATGTTTTTATAGACCATTCTTTGAGATAAGCTTTGAGTATTGACAAAGAAGTGGATTGAAAATAAATACACAGAAACATTAATCTTGAATTAAATGATATTTCATAATGTGAGATATTTAGTCCATTTGTCAAACAGTGCTAATTGAGTGCCCAGTATGTGTCAGGCTCTCTTCTGGGCATTGAAGTCTGTTTGGTCATTGCATCTTGAAAGAAAAACAGACAAAAATCTATAAAATATTTAGAGAAGGCCAAGGAGGATAGACTACAAATTAGGTAGCAAGTATCAAAGCTTAGAAGAAACACAAATGTGTAGATCAAAATTTTTGAATGTTCTAATGCTCTTATCTCATTTGATATTACAATTACAAGGTAAAAGTACAGCAATTTTTTTGTTCTAGTAGGTTTACAGATGACACAGCGTAAGGTAATTTGAATGGCTTTCCTAAGTTCATAAAACAGTGGAAGGTGAAGATTCAAGCATGGGTTTTTCTGACTTCAAGTTCTGTTCCTTTTCCATACCACCACAGAGCTTCTTTAATCATCAAGAAGTGAGCTGAAGAAATTTGTTATATCCAAAGGCAAAAAGATTGGAAATGTAAACAGGTTCTGAATGGGTAGTGGATTGTTATGTAAATCATGGATGAGGCTAATGTTAATAAAGATACCGGTAACACTGCAGTATATCTCTCTATGTCTCTTTTTTAAACTAGTATGTGAGTACGTGGCATTGGAGAATCATTGGTATCTTCTAGGCTGTCACCAACCATATGTAGGTCAAATAGCACCTTAGGACTCCATTATAATGGCAGAAGAAAAGAGACCAACATACAGCTTAGGGTACTCAATACGGGTGTGGAACACCTGCCTATTTCCTAGGCCAGCATTCTGCGTGAATGTTGCATAGTTAAAATATTGAAGCTATGCATTTTGGCCATTAATGAGGGAAGGATCCGCAGGTCAGAGAAGATTGAAATCAGAAAAAAACCTCTGCAAATAAGGTAGATGGTGGTTAAGAATCTGGAGTTCAAAGAGAAACTTGGAGGTGTGAACCAAGAAATAACCCAACGAGACAAAAGCTGATGAGACTAAGAGGAGTAAAAAGAAGGAAAAAGAGTGATGGGATCAAGAAAGTGAATGAATAAAAATTAATATAAAATATGGCTGAGTCAATTATAGTCATATTATTTTTCCTGCTGTTATTTTGGGTACTCAGATTGTTAAGCTTGTGAAACTATTACCCCGGAATAATTTAATTATTACTATAGTAAAATAAATTTGTCCTCAGGATTTCTTTTTTAGAGAGTAAACAGATGATTATAAGAAATGTGCATGTGCTCTTCACGCCCTCCAACCTTTCCCTCCATTTGAAATTGTTCTGTTACCTTGGCCACTTATAAGTACACCTTCCCTCTCCCATTCCCATTCCTGCCTGTGGCCTCTGCTCTGGCACCTTCCTGAACAAGGAATACACTCCTCCATTAGCTCTAGTTCCTCAGAGTCTACCCACCCCTCAAACTGATCCCAGTAGCATAATCTGTTCATTTATCCATTTTATACATATAGAGTAAAAACTGATCTATTAATGGCACTATGCTTATCTCTTCCCTGCATCTGTAGGATATATAGTTAATACAGTTCTACAGTGAATTACTTGTGCATTGGTTTGCCACAGCAAAAGTTTGTTGAATGTACTGTAAGTTACTGGAGGCAAGGGACCATGCTTTTCAATTTTCTCTCGTAGCTTGTCCATAGAGCTGAAATGTAGTGAAACCTTTTGCTTAGTTGATTGCCTTAGAATGAAGTTGTCCTTTGAGAGAGTACATCTATTTTGAAGTAGAGAATAACTATGCATTTTGTTTCTCTGAAGAATCATCTTTTACTTTGCATATGAGATTTCCCAAGTTCAAAGGACAACCAGAAAATCGTCTTCAAACAGCTTGATGATGCTGTTTCTAGTTCTACAAGAGCTTTGTATCTATTATACTACTATTCAAAAATGTTTCTCACTTAAAACTGTCTTTCCATTTTAGCTGTTTGCCTAACTTTGTCATGAAAAGCTTCCTTTTTAAGTGTTCACGTTGCCATCGGTCCGTCTCTCATATTCAGAACGACTTTTGGTCATTTTTGAAGAAGCTTGGACTTTTGCCTAGAAAAATCGTGTTGTGGCAAGTGGGTGTCACGAAAACTGGTGCTGGTCATTTAAATGTGTAGCTCATAGCTGTCTTTACTGTTTTTTTTCTTTTTTCCTTTAACATCTTTATTGGAGTGTAATTGCTTTACAATGGTGTGTTAGTTTTTGCTGTATAACAAAGTGAATCAGCTATACATATACATACATCCCCATATCCCCTCCCTCTTGCGTCTCCCTCCCACCCTCCCTATCCCACCCCTCTAGGTGGACACAAAGCACCGAGCTGATCTCCCTGTGCTACGCGCGGCTGCTTCCCACTAGCTATCTGTTTTACATTTGGTAGTGTATATACGTCAGTGCCACTCTCTCACTTCATCCCAGCTTACCCTTCCCCTTCCCAGTGTCCTCAAGTCCATTCTCTACGACTGTGTCTTTATTCCTGTCCTGCCCCTAGGTTCTTCAGAACGATTTTTTTTTTTTCTAGATTCCATATATATGTGTTAGCATACGGTATTTGCTTTTCTCTTTCTGACTTACTTCTTGTACCCAGGGTCATAGCATAATGACATAGCATAGATGATAAAAACAAAACAACAGTGAGTGTAAGACCAGCAAGCTATGGAGCGATTAGGGAGGCTTGTGAAGAGCAAGGGATAGGGAAAGGACGATAGGTGGGATCTGCGATGAGACTGTAAGCATCTTGCCAAAAAGAAAACAAAATCAAACCTTATTAGGCCAGACTATATAACAGTAGCCATTTTGGGTGCAGTGTCAGTAATCTGTAGCAAAAACCTTGAATTATGGTAGAATAATTTAAACCACTTTCTCAGGAGCCTGTATTAAATGTGAGCACAGCCCCCGTGCAGCTGTATAATGCTGAGATGACTGTGCTTCTCCTGTATACGACTCTGCCTCTTCCACAGTGCCTGACATGTAGAGCCACTAAACAGAATATTGAATTAAACTAGGTTAACCTTTTCTTATCGAAGTATAATTCACATACAGTATTATGTTAGTTTCATGTGTACAGCATAGTGATTCAACGCTTACACGCCTTGAGAAATGATCACTACAGTAAGTCTAGTTACCATCTGTCACCCTACAACATTAATATAACATGATTGACTGTATTATGTGGGCTATACGTTACTTCCCCATGACTTATTTATCTGATAAATGGAAGTTTGTATCTTTTGATCTCCTTTACCCATTTTGCCTACCCCTCACTCCCCCACCAACCCTCTTCCCCTTTGGCAGCCATGAATCTGTTCTCTGTATCTGAGTCTGGGTTTTGCTTTATTTTGTGTTTTGTATTTTAAATTCCACATATAAGTGAAATAGTGTGGTATTTCTCTGACTTATTTCACTTGCCTTAATACCCTCTAGGTATCCATGTTGTCACAAGTGACAAGGTTTCATTCTTTCTTTTTTGGCTAATATTCTGTTCTGTGTATATACCACATCTTTTTCCGTTCATCCATAGATGGACACAGAGGTGGCTTCCATATCTTGGCTATGGTAAGTAATGCTGCAGTGAACCTAGGGATGCATATATCTCTTTCAACTAGTGTTTTTGTTTTCTTTGGAAAAATACCCAGAAGTGGAATTGCTGGATCATATGGTAGTTCTATTTTTAATTTTTTAAGGAACTTCCATACTGCTTTTCATAGTGGCTACACCAATTTACATTCCCACCAACAGTGCATGAGGGTTCCCTTTTCTCTACATTCTTGCCAACATTTGTTATTTGTTGTTATTTTGATGATAGCCACTCTGACAGGTGCGAGGTGATATCTCATTGTAGTTTTGATTAGCAATTCCCTGATGATGAGTGATGTTGAGCATCCTTCCGTATGCTTGTTGGCTATATGTATGTCATCTTTGGGAAAGTGTCTATTCAGATCCTCTGCCCAGTTTTTAATCAGATCTCTTTTGGTTATAGAGTTTTATGAGTTCTTTATATATTTTGGGTATTAACCCCTTATTGGATATGTGACTTGGAAATATCTTCTGCCATGCAGTAGGTTGCCTTTTCATTTTATTGATAGTTTCCTTCAGTTTTCAGAAGCTTTTCTGTTTGATGTAGCCCCATTTGTTTCTTCTTGCTTTTGTTGGACTTTTCTTTGGAGTCAGATTTACAAAAACACATCACTAAGGCCAATGTCAAGGAGCTTACCACCTATGTTTTCTTCTAGGAGTTTTATGGTTTCAGGTCTTACATTTAAGTGTTTAATTCATTTTCAGGTAATTTTTGTTCTTGGTGTATTTGTATATGATATATATATATATATATATTGTACTCATTATTTTGCATGTAGCTGTCTAGCAAATTCTGGGGTACTAATACATCTGCTGATGTCCTCAACACCATTTATTGAAAACTGTCCTTTCCCCATTGTATATTCTTGTCTCCTTTGTCATAAATTAACTGACCACATATGCGTAAAGTACGTTAACCTTCATTGATTAGTTTAACAACATACCTAGCTATTATCTTAGCAGAAAACAGAGGTCTGGGCAAAGAATGATAAGCCCGGAGAGGAAGTTACCTTTGGTAACCTGGTTAGACAGGACAGCTGCAAAGCACTGGTCAGGGTGTTGAGTCAGGACAAAGGGGCAGTGGATAAAGGATGGCCATGGAAAGGAGTTGAAGGTGGTCCTGGAAACAAGTTGGGACTATTTAATAGTTTTACATAAGGCTGGCACTCATCCACTATTTCTTTGGTAGACTGGTTCAGTAATTCTGTTTCAAAAATGTTACAACATTCTGCTTTCCCTTTGCCCTCAAATTTCACTTTCAAAAATCTGATTATCACCCCTAGTTACCATCTGTCACCCTACAACATTAATATAACATGATTGACTGTATTATGTGGGCTATACGTTACTTCCCATTTATTGAACATTACACTATGTTCAATAATTCTACCAGGAGACTCCTTATTTGTAAATGTTCAGTAGTTCTGAGTGTTTTCTTAACAGCCTTGCGTCAATAGTTATTTTAGCAGTGTCTCCATTACTTCCTAATCGTCCACTGCTCTTTGGTTTACTGCAAAAAAAAAAAGAAAGAATTTTATATTTTAGTCATTGTTGAGTCGTCACAGATTTCAAGCCTGCCCATTTATTTAGAGAGTCTATTTTCTCTTACTATTTTTCGATTCAAAATTTTACATATAGTTAGTTATCTTATTTTTAATCCCTTTGGCTGTACTAATGCTTCTATTTTTTGTGGTCATTGTCTGCTTTCAGCTGTGAGAAACTGATTCATATTCTTCTACATTGAACTATTGTTTCTCATTAAATGGTAAATAATAATACATAATGATGGTTGCAAGAAAATAGAAGATAGTTTCCTGCCCTTGTAGTGATCACAGTCTAAAAGAGGAAAGAGAAGACACATTCACATACTAAAACATGCCTATCATCAATTAGTATTTTCTGGATAGCAGTAATTAAGTATTCATGGATCTGGGAAGGAAGGGTTGGCAGTTATCTTAAAGGAGTGATTTGAATGCGTGGAGGCAGGGAGGTTTACTTGGAAATACCTTCATGGAACAAGTGAGTCTTGATGAAAGCAGTGGTGAGAGAAGGTTAAGACAGGGGATTAGAGTGATAACCTTTGCATATTTGAAAGGGTCTAAACACTTGAATCCTGAAGTTATCATCTAAGTACTCGGTCTTGGGAAGTAAGAGAAAAGGAATTGGGAGATTTGAGCTTGGATTCAGGACAGATCTTTCTTCGGTTATTCAAAGAAATTTTCCGAAATATTTGAATCATAAATTAATACATAGTTTATTGGACCACTTTTTTTTGTTTTAGTCACTGCAGCTGTTCTTGAGAACTGTAAGTAACAAGAGGCTGGATATTTTTCTTCTCTAGAACCTTTCATCATGTTGACATGGTCTCATATTGCAGTATAGGAAAACCTTTACTAAAATGGAAATGGCAGACACTGGATGATTTTTAATATTGATACCGTATATTACATCAAGTCTAAATACTCCTACCTCCTACCTAAATTTTCTAACATTTCTGGAAAATGGCTCCACCATATCTAGTCAACTATTTTTTAAAAAAATTTCTTTCAAAACAAATTTAATTTTAGCCACTGACATCTGTACATATGTTCATTCCCACAATTATTCTTTTCCTCTCCATCTTTTAGAGCCCTCTGCATCCATTAGGCCTGAGTTCAAGTCTTTATTCTTCAAAAGGCCTTTGCTCAATATTCTGTTCCTTTAAAATTACTTGTAAGAGTTACTGCCACATAGTTTTATACTTAGTTATCAGTTGAGTTTTTTGGTCTTGAATCATCGGTTAAAATATGAACTGTTTAAAGGCAAGTACCATGGCTCTTCTAAATGCCATAGTGACAAATAGAGGGCTGAAATGTAATAGATTTCTAATAAAAGTTTGTGGATTGAACAATAACAACTTCTACATTTTGTAGAGGTAAAATGAATCAGGGCAGAGGCATGAGTCTTCCATTGCCTTATGCATTCTGTAGATACAGATTTTACTTACTAGTTAAATACTAAACCAAAGTCACAGTATTGCCATGGAGTCCAGACAATCAACTGAGTCTTAGTGAATATAAAATGCTACCTGCTTCTAAAATCCTCTCCACACAGTGAGGTTCTATTCTCCCTCCTGAAGGTTTATAGCATTGCTTTTTATTGATTTCTGTCCGCATCAAACCCATACTGTTCCCTTGGTATTAAATAATAGCAATGACAGCAACAGATAACAAAGTGATCCATTCCTTTTAATGTCAGAATACTCTGAAGGGTGGTCAGTCATTTGTCTGATGGCTTACTGGTAGAGTGACCATATAGTTTATCATTCAAGCCAAGGCACTTCTGAGAACAAAAGGGAACTTTATCAGTAATTACACTGGGACCATAGGTATAAACTACTACTGTCCAAGCCAAGCTAAGACATATGATCATCCTATATATTAGAATCCCAGAAATTGCTTGTGGGGTAATAAAAAAGGTGATTAGGATGGAGTAGAGCCCATTCTGGCTACTTAGTTCCTCTTCCCTCCCATCTCATAATCCATTTCTTAGGGACCTCATGGTTGTCATCAGGAATTCCAGATCTTAGGAATTCTACCCAGTAGAATGGCAGCACAGGCATTTATTCTAGTTTTCCAGCTTATTAAAAATGATGCTTTCCAATTATTATGTACAAGACCACTTTCCTCATTCTTTATAGACTTTATTCACAACATGTTTGTACTAAAATTTCCAAAGAGGGAAGTCTCACAATTCATGACTCACAACCTTAATACATTGTTTTTACATCTACCGATGCCCATGATATGTTGCTCTCAGGGGTTACTTAGGCCAGCGGTCCGATGGCAGTTTTTATAGAGCTGTAAGTATCTCCCAAATTATTATAATTATGGTAATTTCCATAAATGTTTTTATACCAGAAACATTTTGCTGAATTAAGCATTATTTAACATACTGGGCTTTTTGAAGAAGTCATATTTAGAAGCCTGTTTTGAACCAAGAGGAGTCTTGTCATATATGGAAGGCGTGATTTTTGTGAATAGTTAAGCTTAACACCTGATAATAATAGTCGTTTAAATCTATCCTTTTAATATTATTAGAATTATAGCAAACCCAAGGATTTTCTATATTAACGCTGGTTTGTCTATCCCTGCATATAATTAGAATTACAGAAAATCCAAGGGAGCTGTGAATTTACAAACAAAAAGCATTATTTGAGTTATCTGCTAATTTTAGAATTAGCAAATTTTCTCAATTGAGATGAAATCATATTTTGTGAGTATAATTTTACAAAAACGATTTAAGGGGATATGTGAGAAGTGCTCTAACTTGGAGTCTTGTCTTTATTAAATATGCAAGGGCATCATGGAGTCATGAATTAAATGTAAAACAATATCTCAGGAGTGAGACAAAGTATTCTGAAGTCAAGTTCAGTCTCAAGTGAATGTGGGCTTTTAGAAACTACTCTGTAGCTGCACAGAGGTATTGAGATACTTTTTTCCTAGTGGCCTGTCACATAGTAGACACTATTGTATTTGGTCAATTAGACTTTTCCTCTTCTTTCCTTTTTTCCTTTGCTGTCAGAAGAAGTGGTGTATGTTCTTGGACCTAAAGCCAGTTCCTCAACCTGTGTACTGCATCACTTTCCATCTCACCTCTCTGGGGGGGCCTCGCTGGTCCCCTGTTACCTGTAGCTCTTCTCCCCCTACACCACTCCCTACCCCAGCTCTCCTGTATTCTTTCAAATAAAGCATCATACTGAAATATATAATTTATGTGAACATCCACGTCATTTTCAAAACCTCATCACTGTCTTCACCTAGTTTGCTTAATTAAGTAATATGTTGACATAAACAGGATCTCTGGCCCAGAAGAAGCTGTAACAGATGGCATCTAAAACCAAAGATAATCATTAACCTGTCCCATGGAAGGTGTGAAGCAGCGTGTTTAGAAATAAGCATGGTTGTAAGATGGCTCTTTATAAATGTCTGAGAAATGCATTCTTCAGACATATATAGAATAAGGAGATGCAAGGAATGAAGAGTGGGACAAAAAGACAATCAGACCTTCCTCCATTGTATGAGTGAAGAGCTGTGCGTTCTCAGGGTATTAAATGTGCTTAATTTAATCTACTGCAGTACAATAGTATAATATTGTGAACATAGAACATATATTTCAATATGATGAATGTTATCTCAAATATTAAATATGATTACATATGGTGTATTTTAAATTTATAACATTTAATCTCATAAATCTTATTAAATAAAATATACAAATATAAATATATTTTTAAGCATAAGTACAGCCTTTGCAGAACCAAATGTGAACTGATTTTTGGTTATCTAGGATCGTGCTCATTTCTCTCAGGGTGGTTATCAAGGTGTTTCACTATTTATTTTGTTTCTTATTTGGATATGTAAAACTCTTTCTTTGATCCTCTTCTAACTGAGTCTGTAAAAGGTAACCACATTTTTCTAATCTTGAGCTAATATTTGTATAAACAAGAATAAAATTAAGGAAAATATCAACTCTAGGTCAAACTTTATCGTGGCAAAAAGCACTATGTTATTACACATTATTTTGCATTTGATTTTGTCGTTTTGTTAAACTGTTACAGTAACATTTTCTCTTTTAGGTGTTCAATATACATAACTTGTGAGGTCTCCCACACCTCCCAAACACATTCTCCAGGAAAGAGGCTGCTAAGCATCCATTTAAAGATAGCACACCGATATTGATGTGTGGTTCTGGTACCTTCCAGGCACTAAACATCCTGGCTACCCATGGAGGCACCCGGATCATCAACATTTGTCATACTTTTTCTGGGCTGCTTCATCTGTATCAGAGATCCCAGTCTTATGGTGCAAAGTCAAGTGTTTATTTTTTAAAACAGGCTCCCCTACATGAAGAGGATTTAAACAATAAATACAAACTGCTATAGTGATCAACTGCATGCTCTCAGACACACTCTCAGGTCAAACCTTCACAATATAGAATAAGAATTCATGTAATTTCAGATCTTTATTGAGTGCCTTCCGTAGAGTAGGGACTTTCCCTGTTATTTACTCCTCACACGACACAGCAAAACAGGCATGATTATTCCCTGTGTCTTTTCTGATGAAGTTTGGTTCAGGTTAGTTATGTGACTTGCCCAACACTCTACCCAACCAATAAATGGTGGAGCCAAAATCTAATTTTCAATGTCTTATTTCACGGCCTCCTCTCTTAAGCATTTCAATTAACGTTGCATCATTTAGTTGAATTTTGGGCATGTGTGGTTTGTGGGACTTTGAATTTTGTTTTGCTGGGACAGACCTCCTGTTACTGGTGCCTACAGCCAGAGTCCGTCTCTGCTGCTCTTTTTTTTTTTTTTTGCGGTACACGGGCCTCTCACTGTTGTGGCCTCTCCCGTTGCGGAGCACAGGCTCCGGACGCGCAGGCTCAGCGGCCATGGCTCACGGGCCCAGCCACACTGCGGCATGTGGGATCTTCCCGGACCGGGGCACGAACCCGCGTCCCCTGCATCGGCAGGCCGACTCTCAACCACTGCGCCACCAGGGAAGCCCTCTGCTGCTCTTTGATACTCCCCTTCAACAGCGTGAACTCAAGACCTTCATAGCCCCTAGATTTGACTTTCTTGAACCTCCTCTTTGAATGACTTTTGAGCTCCAGGAATTACCTGATTTTGATGTTGTTCCAGAGGGATAACGTAGGTACCCAGTTACAAATGTGGAAAATGAAACCCACATACTAGCTGTTGGCATCTTTCGGTAACAGGCATAATCCTAGTATGGCTTGCTGATGTTACTTGAATTATTAAGCGTCTATAATACTTGCTAAGCCCTTCCTTAAATATCTCAGTTGATCTTCTCAATTCGTTAACAATGATGTCCTCATAGTTGTACATGGAGAAACCGAGGCTCAAAAATAAGTACTATCCCCCACTAATTATAAAGTGTAGGAGAGCAAGGTACATTCAAATCTCTGGTTTCAAGAAAACCGTGGTGCATGTTTGTTCCATTCCACCATGGCACCCAAATGATTTTAGTAGAAAATACTGGAATTTCTTATATTTGAACATCAGGGACTTGCTGTGAGCATTGCCAGCACAGAAGGATATATACTGTAATAAATAAACCCATAAGTCTAGGTTGTTCTGGAGGGGGTAGCACAGACAGAGGAAGGAAATTTTATCTCCATATTTGAGGATGTAGGTGATAACGATCTTGCTTCAAAACTGAGCTCAGCAAATTTTCAGTTTATTAGAGATCCTTAAAATGACAACTCAGTTATCACTGTGAATAAGGGGATGAGTGAAGAGAAGCTGCCTCCATCCTCCATTTATCCATCCATTGATTATTTTTATAATGAATATTATTTGCTAGGCATTTTTCTAAGTGCCTTGGGTAAGGCAGTGAACAGAGATTTAGTCACACAATCAATTACAATTATTATAATTGCAATGAAGGAAATGGGGTATGAGGGTAGAATTCCTTTACCTGGTGGTAGAAAAGTTTTCAAATATCAAGGTATATAAAGTGATGCTGAATATAGACCACGTGACCATTGAC
This sequence comes from Lipotes vexillifer, assembly GCF_000442215.2. Taxonomy (NCBI): domain Eukaryota; kingdom Metazoa; phylum Chordata; class Mammalia; order Artiodactyla; family Lipotidae; genus Lipotes; species Lipotes vexillifer. Next base: position 431,488 of record NW_006774368.1, on the reverse strand, counting down.
TAGTCTACTTGTTTGCCAAAACCACTTCTACCTGACAATGAGACATTCCTTAGGCCTCAAGAAGGTCAATTTGAACTTAACTGTGAAGTTCTATAGACTATTCTAGTGTCAGACAATCTTTCTGTTCAAAGGCAGAAAATCTTTTTCAGCCAACCTTCCTGCCCAAGTTAGAGTCAAGATTTGATAATGTCCAGGATGAAGAGCCTGTCCACTTTAAGCCAAGTGCAAGGTGAGGATTCTCTTTCTCTCCAGAACTTTGCTCTGGGAATATTTTTTAATCCAAAAGATCCAGAGTGGCAGCACTTTCCCAAAATTCAGGAGAAAAAATTGATGATCTCTGTATTTTGATAGACTCTTTCAAGGTGAATCTAGGAATGAGAGTAGATTTGCCTATCTGCTTGAGCCCTGGAGTCTTTAACAGAGGCAGAACTTTGAAAATATAGGTCATGCCCAGTGGCCTGGGAAACCACTAAAATAAAATGATGGTCCTTCTGTTTAGCTTTAAGATTGTCTCTCTTATCTTGTCAAGATGATTCACACTGAGTCAGAAGTTACGTTTGACTGTTTTGCTCAACTGTGCCTTCTTTGCCCTGTCAGTGAGATAGAGAAATCCCTGAATGACCGTTTTTTTGAGTTGCATATATCAACTCTGATTAAGAAAGTGTCTTGATTTGTATTAGTATTACTATTTATTATTTGTCAAGTTCCTTAACAATGTCTTCATTTGTAGATTTTCTTGAAAAAAGATTCACAGTTCACATCAGCCTATCTTCTTCCCAGGGAACAGTTACTTTTTAATTTACGTTGAACTTTTTTTACACGCTAGGTTTTCTGCGTGTTGTAATTCAAGTTTGTACGGAGTTGCTTGGGTCAGATGTAGCTCATACTGTTTCTCTAAGGAAGCAAGTAAAAGTGCACTGAAATCTAAACATCTTTGCCGACTGTATGTAGTTTCTTTCTGCTGGTACTCTGTTTGATGTGGTGCTGAAGTACATACCTAAAGAAGAGAATATAAAAGATAAGCTAGAGTTGTTCTAGCATTCCCCTTTTGTGCAAACAGACTGAGGGTGTATTCAGAAAGGGAGCCGTCCTGGCCAGGCAGTTGAACAGTGTTAAGGTCCCATTCTTGGTTCCTTCTCTGCCCAGTTGACCGGCCGTGGTGATGGGTCCCTGCTCTCTGACCTGTGTAATCAGCGCAGCAGCAGCAGATTGCGTCTCGGACGGTGCACTTGTGTCATAAATTCTTTGAATTTTCCATTCTTACTGGGGATTTTTGAAAACTTCAGATGCCTCTGAACACTTTAGTAAAACCTGAAATTGCCTTATAAAATCCCGATTCCCAGCGTAAAGGATCCTCTAATCTATTTCATGCACTGCCTGCCCATTCCTAGACACAGAGGTAGCAAACGGCAAGAGGGGAAGCGAGGGAAGTGAAGGCCTCAGACGTTGAGGGAATCACGAAGAGGTGACAGGAAGGGAAAGCATCACATATTATCTCCCTTGCACTTTCTCCTCATTCCCTGAGTTCTGCCGACTTATGTCTCTAGAGCAGAGAAAGGAACTACTTGGCTCCTGACTCAGGCCTTCTGGGTGGGAGCCACATAGCACCGAGTGATTATAGAAACAATTATAGAAAAAACAGCATTTCCATTCTTCAGTTGTTTTTTCTGCCTAAGAACATTACTTAGTGTCGGGTCATCTCCAACATTTCTTTTAAAACAGAAGCCTGATTACCTAGAAGACTTACGTACCTTGAACCAACCTCCTGTATTGTCGTCGGAGAAAGAAGATGCCTCTGGGGATGACGAGCAGGATACAAAGAAAGTTCCTTTGCCCAAAATTGTCCCCTCTACTCCTTACCCTTCAACCTGATATTTATCTTATCATTTACTAATTAACTGATCAGTAGTAACCAAATGCTTGCTATGTGCTATCATACTAGATTCTATGGTTGAATAGTGAACAAAACAAAGCTCTTCATTTCTACCCCCTGCCCTCAGCTCCTCAGTTCTCGGAGCTTATATTCTGATCAGGGGGGACAGAAAATACACAAAAGAAAACGTAAGTTACATGGTACATTAGAAGTTAACTGTATTGAGGAAAATTAGGGAAGGAAAATTAGGGAGGAAATGCTGGGGTGGGGGGAGAGGGGAAGTGTCATTTTTTCAAAGGATGGTAAGGGAAGATGACATTTAGGCAGAATCTTGAGGGAGGTGGGGGAGCAAACCGTGTACTGTCTGAGGGCAAATTGGTCCAGGGAGAAGGGAAAGCTGTAAAACACTAAGCCCAGAGCATGCCTGGGGTATTCAAGGAACAGGAAGCCAGAGTAGAGGGTGCAGAGTGAGCAGGCGGGTAAAGAGAAGACAGAGAAATGGATGGATTGTGTAGATTCTTACAGACCATCGTCAGGACCTAATTTCTTTCTGGTGAGATGCAGGGCCACTGAAAGGTTTTAGGCCGAAAAGTGGCTTATTCATAGTTAGGCTTTAGAGGGATGATCTTGGCTGTTATGAGAGTAACTGAGGCTGAGGATGAGCATGGCAAAGGCAGAGGCAATGACACCCTGCGGTAGATGTCGTTGGGAAGCTGTGGCAGTAATACAGGTGAGATACGATGGTAACTTGGACCAAAGTAGCAGCAGTGAAAGTGATGATAAATGGCTAGATTCTGGACACATGCTGAAGGTAGAGCTGGCAGTATTTCATGATGGATTGGGTATAAGGCATAAAGTCAAGAAAGGAGTTGAGTGCCTCCAAAGATTTGAGCATAACATAGTTAAATAAAACAGTGAGAGTAAGTCCAAAGATTTTGGTCTGAGCAACTCAGAGAATGGAGTTGCTATTAACTAAGTTAGGACACACCTACAGGTAAAAATGTTATTGGATGGGGGAGGGGAAGGAGAGAGAAAAATCAGAAGATGCTGCCCTGATAACACCATAATGCAAATACATTTATCAGGCTCATCTTTTCTTAGTTGTATTTCATAAGTAAAATGAGGAACTTTTAAAAAAATGATAGGAGGGGTAGGGGAGAGTAATTTAGGGGCATGGCTCTAGAGCCTATAAATATATTTGTCAGTGTAATAGGAGATTTGACACAGTGGGTAGCACATTGAGTCCCATGCTTATGAGACACCGAGGATGCTGCTGACCTTGGACAACTCACTCATTCTCTTGGGATTTCATTTAATTTTTTTTGACTGCAAAATGAAGGCTCTTAATGTCTGTGAGGCCTTCCTCTGGCATTTTCATGCCAGGAGGCCCTGTAGAGTAGATTGCAATAGAAGCTAAGAAATAAATTATTTCTTTGCCCTCATTCATGTATTACCACTCCAGGACTTTACTAGTAAAAAAGAGTTAGGACCATTGTCTAATTTACTAAATCAAGGCGGACAACCAAACTGGGTAATTTGACTTTTTGAAATTTCCTTTGACATCTGTATTGTCAAGTTTGACTATCTGTGTTGATTAAAATGATTTGTAGATCTCCTCTTTTTGTGTGTCTAGTACACACACTGGTGTTGCTTTTCAGAGAATATCTGTGCTTGAAAATGTGCTCCTATGCCCAAAGACAGAGAGCCTCTGTACATTTTGAAAAATACTTTTTATGATGTGAAGTGATCACCTTCTGATGCCCTATGGGGTGTGATGAAATATGTTTGGATCAGAAGTCAGAGGGTTCATCCCAAATATTGTGGCATTACCAGCCAGCAGTCTTAAGCATATAGAATGCTACAGTATCAGCTCATCTGTTAGAATATATGAGATATGTTCATCATAGGACAGATGAAACTTCTGGCATCCAGCGACAGTGTGCTTTGGGCCTATGAGTGTGCCACATATTTGTGGCTGCTGTTTATTTGCTGGAAGGTTCCATTATATTGTATCTTTAGGATTGAGGACTTTCCTCAGCCCATGTTGAGCTGTATGGGCTTGTGGGGCAGTTATGAAATTGTGAATTCTGCACTGCTGTTGAACTCCACATTTCTCTCGTGCTGTGGTGCTGACATTCCAAGCACACAACAGTTACGCAAGAATTGATTTTTACCATGAATGGGGTGGGGTTCGTTTGAACAAGCACCTTGGTCAACGACCAGCTGTATTAGGAGATGTGAAACCCATTATTGATCCAGGGCTGAGAAATCAGTAACTGTTGTATTATATAATTATCGACGGAGCCAGAAAATGCCATGGGCAAAGCACAACTTACTATTTGTTATGCTGGATTGTCTCTCATCTGTGTCAGGCCACTGTGTTCTGCTCTCGTGTTCCCACACCATGTTTATTTATACTGTGTGCAGTTAGCTTTCATATTTCTCTTGTGATTCTGTCTTGGGGAAAAAAAATGAATACTGGTTTTTGTTCAGGGGCTGGAAAAGAAATACATTTTTCCAGACATTTGAGTGGGCCTATGCTGAATCCTAAAGTCTGGGCAGAGGGAAGATGGGGCTCCAAGAAAGATAATCAGAAGAGTGAAGAGAAGAGTCTCCCCGGTGGGTACCACTGGTCCACATTCCTTTTTCTTACCACATTCCCCAAGTGAGAAGGATGTAGATGATTGGTGTGCCCTAGTGGTGGTGAATATTAACTATGCACCTACTATCTGTAAGGTCATGTAGTAGGTCCCTAAGGAAGGGTTAGAGGGGTATGAGAGTGAAAATACAACATGGTTGTAACTCAGAAGTTGAGTAACTAACTCGTGTGTAGTACTCTGTAATCCATTGTTCAGTTCTAGCCACTGCTAGCTCTCCATCTTTCTTCCCTTCCTTCTCTTGAGTGTTCTTTTCTTTGTACTTATCAGCAAACTTATAGATCAAAGACTAGCTTCTTTTATGATGAATGTGTGTCTTTGATTCCACAGCCATATATCAAGTTCATGAACACACAACAAATGCCTACTCTAGATAGGAGGGTCTGTGAAGAAATCTTGACCACTGTCTAGGTGTTTCAGTTGATATGTCTCTGGGCTACAGAGATGAGGAGGCCATGGACCGTGAAAAGATACCAGCACCTGTAAGTGTTACAGTTAAAGTTCCTCAACTGGCTTCTGTTCACAAATGGTTAGGAAAATTATTAAACTGCATTTAAGGTCTCAATCAAATGTTTTATTTAACTGATAGCTGCCAGTGAAATTAGGGAGTCTTAATATGTCAAAAGTATCTTTTAAAGAGTTAAAGCAGAGATAACTTTGAGATGAAAATTATTGAATAATCAAACAACCTATGCTTAAAGAAAGGAAACCTAAATTAGATATAGGGGGAATATTTTCTTTTCTTTTGTATAATGATGCTGGAGTTATAATAAAAATATACCTTTATGCGTATGAATACTAAAAACCTTCACTCATGAAATGCACATGGAGAGATTCAAATTATTTATTCTATAATAATTTATTTGAAATTTCTTGGAAATATAACTTAGTAAATGGAGATTTCTCAATGCTAAGTTCAATGTTTTAATGTTCAGCTGTTAAAGTGAGTTTTGGGGGGATGAAAACAAGTTACAGCTGCTGCCCGTGTTGCTTATGTATGGAAAGCACACCACCACTGTGTAATTCCTGAAAAAAGTCTTGTTCATTAAAATGTGAAGTCGGCATACATCTATGAATACTTCTGGATTTTGTGGGAACTCTTCTGCTTCATAACGTAGAGATATCTTCAACTTTTACTATGGGCATTTAACTATTTGCATGAATGCTGTCTTATAAATACCCAAGTGTTAATCTTTAGTTGCTTGATTCGTTTTCTGCTGGGCTGTCCTGAATTAACTATCATGAGATTGTTGCTTTTAAAACTTCCAAGATTACTTTTTCCTAGAGGGTAATTAATTTTTTCCTTTTATTCTGATAGCAGAATTGAGTGTCTAATGAAATGTTAACAAATCACTAAGGCCACTATCTAAATGAAGCAAAAAAAATATACATGTTCCTCCTTATAGATTGTCTGTAAGAAGCCAGGTGGAGATGAAGAGGGAAATCAAATTGACTACTAACAAATTCAAGAGATAGAAAAGCTTCTCTTAGTATACTGGACACAAGTGTTTAGAACCGAGGATTAAGGCAAAATATTCCATTGTGTATACTCACTTTCAAAACCCAATCTCATACTCTCAGGAACAAATTACTTCATTTTTAATCCATCTCTCCCCTCTGATTATAATCTCAGCCACCAGATTATTAAATATATGAAAGCTGACTTCAGTCAAACATTATTTGATTAGTTTTTTCAATTTTCTGAGCATTCCATAAACTCATTGTTGTGGGAGTGTGTGTGTGTAAATGTGTGTGTGTTAATTTGGGTATCATGCAGGGTTTATCTATGCCTGCAGATGAATTTACTGAAAATGATTAAACCTCTCATAGTTGACTCATTATTAAAAACCAGTGTAACAGTATTACAAGAAAGACATTTTGGCCCTATTTCTAAGCTTTGTCAAATGCAAAGGAAAAAAATAATCAACATCTTGCAAAAGCAATTGGTCAAAGTTATTAATGAGGCAATTCTTTCTACATAAGGCATCATAGAAAAACTAATGAGAGAAAATGTGACAATAAATTGCAGGCTACTTTAGATTGTGTGACATTCTAATTAATAAAAGTCAACTTTAGTGGAAGAGATCGACTTTCTGTGCATTACAAATACAAATTTCATTTTTTATGCATTATATACCACCATTCTCTCTTTTATCTTGAACCAGGGACAGAGTCAGTTTTTGTGGATCCTGAGGCCTCTATAATTTGGGGGTCTTTTCAAAAATTGCTTTTGAAAAATTTACAGAAACTGTGAACGTGTTACTTAGGCCTTTTCCAGAATCTTAGAAGGGAGCTGGGCTAGTGAGGGACCCTAAAATATAAGCCTTATTAGCTTTGTTGTAAATGTGATTCCATCTTCATTCCTTTACTGAAATAATCAGAAATTAATTAATATCTGATATTAATATCACTTAGCTATTAATTAATTAGCCAATTAGTTAATTGAATTATATATTCATTGTATTAGGATTACTCTAGCTGATGTAGCAAATAGGCACATTTCAATTGCTTAACACAATTACATTTTTCCAGGATATACTTGAGAATATAGTACCTGGATGGACAGCCACTCTCAAATGACATTCCTCTATTATGAAAGGGCAAACACAAATCTCTAGAGCACTGAGAGTCTGTCATATTCACCTTCCCCCCCGCCCCTTTAGACCCTGCACTGGGTACTGGGGGAAAAATACCATATTTGACATGGACTCTATACTCAGAGCTAACAGTCTAATATTTTAGATATGTTTACAAATGCCTCTAATGCAGGGTAGACAAATTAGTATATTCATGACAGAAGTAGTATATTTGAAGGAGAATGATTGAAAAATCCAACTTTTAGTATTTTAGGGAATAGATTTGTATATTTCACACCTCTGGAAGTTTCTTAATTCATTTAAGGCTTTATGCTATGGGGATTTATGATTTATAATCCAAATTTAAAGCTTTCTTCTAATTTGAGCAGGCAGAATTGACAGCCAACAACGGGTGATCTTTTCCTATTTTTTGACTTACTGCTGCTATATATACTTTAAAGACAGAAGGAAAGAGAATTAAGCTGGTGAGAAAAGAAGGGAAGGAGAGAAACCTCTTCATCTTTTCCCTTCACAGTTTTTTCCATAATTACCAGCATCTCCTTTGCATCCTTCCTGTGGGATTTTAGAGGCATTTATGATGAGCTGCAGCAAATTATACTAAGTTATAAAGGAACATCCTAGAATGAAGTATTGAAAGATGCTTTGTAGAGGAAACATGCAAATTTTTTTAAGCAAAGATTTTTCATATCCCATTTGTTTAGCCAAAGAAAACATACCCTTTGACAAATAAAAGAACACATATAAAATCACACTCTGTTAAAGGTCCCTACTCAGCGGTTCTTCCTCTTCTTGATTCTCAATTCTCTTTCCAGTCAGGAGCACACAGGAGCCTGGGTTTGGAGTGGGTGATTGCCCTGACGAAATATGCAGAAGTTCCTTGGCTAAGTCAGTTATCTGTGTCTCTTAGGTTACTGAGTTCACAACCTAGTTCCTTGTTCAGAACACCTGGCTCCTGACAGATCACTCCAGACCTTGAGCCAGACACTGGAGGGAGGCAGGCTGGGGAAGTGAGCAGCATAGTCAGGGAGAGAAGGAGTAAAGGCAGTGAGATGACTGCTCAACAAGTCTGGCTCTGTCTATGGTCTTTAATGTGCTTTTGGGATCTAAGTCTCAGAATGGACATGATTCCTATAGGTGCTGCATCATGAGCATGGAATCTGATCAGTGGGGGAAGCCCTGGCAACAGCTCATCCATGGAGATGGCATCTCTGCACCTTAGGACATTCTCTTAGTTATGGCCAGACTCTACCAAAGGGTTGGGAGATGTTGATATGTGCCCCATGGTTTGTTCTGAGCAAGGGGGAAAATGATGAATAGCAGGAACTAAGTAGATTGTATAGGCTCAGCTGAATGGCCTGAGATACAGGGGAAAGCTCTAAACTAGGTAGGTAGCTGTGTCAGTTGTCCAGCCTTAGTCCCTGGGCCAAAGCATATGGCAGGCAAGGAGAACTGGGATTAGTGCCTGGGAACATAGCCTTTTGGATTGTAGGTAGGCAGATAATTTCTGAATGGTGAGGCTGAGGCGCTCCATACCCCTCCACCCTGGTTATTATTACAGCCTAGAACCAGAGTAGACATTGGTAGACAGAAGAAATCATCACTGGAAGGCAATGTGGATTTGAGGGAATAACGTAGGCTTTGGATTAAAGGCCTGGACTCAAATGCCTATTGCATTATCTAATAGCTGTGTGATAGTTGCCAATTTGTCCAGCCTTTAGTTTCCTTCTCTGTAAAATGGAATTAATGATTCCACTCATGACAAAGATATTTGAGGATTAAATGAGCTAATATATTTGCATCTGGTTACTAGTGATGACTTAAAAAACAACAATAGCTGCATACAGTTCTAAGATATTTGAATAGTCCTATAAGGGAGGCATTTTTGGCTCCATTTAATTAGAATCAAGGTTCAGAGGCTTTAGGTAACTAATTTCATACCTTAAGAAAGTGACAGAACCAAGATTCTAAATCCAGAGTGATTGACCCCCAAATCCCACTTTTATTCCACTTCATCATGTTGGCTCCATAAGTACCAGCAATCTAGTATGTTTTAAGGCTGTGTGCAGTTCCCACTAGTTCCTTAAGAAATTCTACAATTGATAGTAGGGTGGAGATTTGACTCTTGGATATCCTTACCAGCTGCTTGAATTTTCCAGGGGAAGTATTTTCTAGGGTCTCAGTATGGCAGGGAGCAGAAAGATTGTTGAGGAAGATTGCACGTTCTGATATGACTCTGCATGAAGAGCCAGGCGGGTCCTTGGATGACCGAGAAGTGCAGTATATAGATAAGGCTGCACTGGAGGCCTCTCTTGCTGTGGCTCTGAGAGGCCTCCGCATAAATAGTGAGGTTTTGTGGAAAAGTAGATTGGATAATAAGTAGCATATATGAGTTTCCTTCCTTTGCATTGCTGGGGCTTTAAGGCATGTAGGTAATTTCAGAGTCTGAGGCAATTCTTTACCTACTAATTTGGGTATCGATTTTCAGCTTCAACATAAATTGTGCTCCTCAAGTAGATGAAAGTTACATGAGTTACGCTGCTTTTGTCTTGGATGCACGCTCTCTTTTTTCCTTTTACTGTATGGAGATTCAACAACTGTTCCTCTTTTCTGTCTCATTTAGTATCAATCTCTTAATTTACTATCCTTTCTTTGATGGGGAAGGACTTCTTCCTGACCCTGGAACTGGGGAACTGGCCAGTTTTGAATAAAATTTTAATCACCTCCATCAACCCTACCAATATCAAAGCCTTCAGACAATGCCCTTATTAATTGTCACTTAGGTATTGAAGTTACAGTGAAGGACCAGTGTATCCAATGGCCAGACTATAAATGGAAAACAGAATATCATCACACAAGATGTGTTACTCAGGGACTTCCCTGGTGGTCCAGTGGTAAAGAATCCACCCCGCAATGCGGGGGACCGGGGTTCGATCCCTGGTCAGGGAACTAAGATCCCACACGCTGTGGGGCAACTAACTTCTGAGTTAGTTAGTTCTGTGGCCCGCGTGCCACAACTTCTGAGCTTGTGCGCCTCAATTAGACCCCGTGTGCTGCAAACTACAGAGCCCAAATGCTCTGGAACCCGCACGCCACAGCTAGAGAGAGAAAAAAGGAAAAACCCGCACGCCACAACTAGAGAGAAGCCCGTGCACCGCAATGAAGAGCATGCGTGCAGCAACAAAAGATCCTGCGTGCCTCAACAAAGACCCCACATGTCGCAACTAAGACCCAACACAGCCAAAAATCAATAAATCAATAAATGATAAATCTTTAAAAAAGAAGATGTGTTACTCAATATGGCCTTAGGCAGAAGATGAATGAAAATCCATCCTATAAACTTGGTACAATCCATTAAAATATGGATTTGGTCCACAGATAAATTTGGAGAGTATTGCCATCTTAATGTTAAGCCTTCTGGTCCATTAGCATGGGATGGCTTTCTTTTTTGTTTGTTTGTTTGTTTTGTTTGTTTGTTTTTTGCAGTACGGGGGCCTCTCACCGCTGCGGCCTCTCCCGCTGCGGAGCACAGGCTCCGGACGCGCAGGCCCAGCGGCCACGGCTCCCGGGCCCAGCCGCTCCGCGGCACGTGGGATCCTCCCGGACCGGGGCACGAACCCGCATCCCCTGCATCGGCAGGCGGACCCCCAACCACTGCGCCACCAGGGAAGCCCCAAGGTATCCTCTTTTGACAGAAACACCATCAATGGCTTAGAGCAAGGATCAGCAAACTTTACGTAAAGGGCCAGATTAGTTAAGTATTTTGGGCTTGTGGGCCATACCATCTCTGTTGCAACTTTCCAGCTCTGCTTTTGTAGCATGAAAACTGCCATAGGCAATATGTAAATGAAGGAGCATGGCTGTGTTCTAATCAAACTTTATTTACAAAAACAGGTGGTGGTCTATATTTGGCCCATCATCCTTAATTTGCTAATCCCTGGTTTAAAGTCACAGAGAGGTAAAACTGGAAACTCATCTAGTCAACCTTCTCATTTTAGAGATAAGGGAACTAAAGTCCAGAGAGAAGGTGAATTGTCTAATATAACCTAGCTGGTTCCTGCCAAATGGAGAAGTAAAACCCAGTTTCGTGATTCCCAATCCAATAGCATTTGCACTGCACCAAATTGTATCTTGCTTTTTGATTCATCTTTCTCCCGGCTTATCTTCTCAGCCTCTAATCATGATGCACAGTCATTTGTGTTCCTGATGTCGGCACAAAAAGTTCTAAACCTATTTATTTTTAAAATCAGAGAGAAACATCTTACTTTTGTAATGTATTTTTTCTTGTTGACTTTGCACAGGCAAATAAATCACTCTATATTTGAATGGCAGAATTCTTATTCTAAAACATGCCATCTTGCAGGAAAGTTTTTACAGGCATTGATTGAAAGCCCCTTTCCTCAAATGCTTCCCACCCATGACCAAACATCCTAAGTGTGACGTTTATCTTAAGTTTAAAACGGGGACCTATATACTTTTTAGAATGAAGTCAAGAATGACCTAGATTTATTGAGGCTTTTGTAATCTTTCATCTTACAACTTGGACCTAATTATAGTTGATTCATTTGGAGGAATAATAGTCTTGATGAAACAAAGGATCTGGACAGAAGCAGCGTGATTGCTTTCTTTAGAGAAATTCTGTAATGTGTATGCATTTAGTTCCTATAGCATTTTCACTCAACTTACCAATAAAAGAAATTGGGGTAACTTTCAGATCTGTTCATTGATGGAAGATGCGTCCATTCACCTTTGTACATTATAGTTAGCTTAGTGGTGTGTGTGTTCCTATTAATCTCACAAACACAATGAAGTGCTTCTCAGGCTGTGGGTACACAACACAATGTAGAGTACATTTTTGGCCATTATCCAGCTTTATTTAGTCAATGTAGACAGTCAATCTAGGCAATTGAGGACCTAAATTGGATTTCCTGGCCATAATTATCCCTGCTTGTCCATACACATCCATCAGATTTATCAGATAATTGCCATGTTGCTTCATTTTGTGCTGTCCCAACTCAGGTTGACTAAAAAGGAAAGAGGACTGGCCTGCGAATGAGGAGCCTTGGGTCTCGTTTTGATTTTTGTCCCTGTTTGTGTGACCTTTGGGCAAAGCATTTAACATTTCTGGATCTTTTTCCGTGTCTGGATCTGGACCCGTAAGGACTATAAGGGTCATATCTGAGGCTGATTTCAACTTTAATGATCTAGGATTGGCTTATGTCTACATGTTGTAACTATTTGGGTTTTATTTTTACTGAACAATGTTTTTGAATATTTAAATGTACATTTAAAAATGGTTAATATGGTACATTTCATGTTATGTGTTTCCTACTACTAGTTTTTAAACCGAGTTAGGGAATCACAGAGCCCATCCATCACTTCCAGAATGAATGATCTGATTTTGTGGTCTTAGTGACTAAAAGAACTAAATGCCCCTTGTTTTAGTTATTAAGATAGTTAGATAAGATTGGCCATTTGATATCTGATCTGTCACTTATCATTTGTCTATATTCTTTTGACTGAGGGCTGAGAAGGGTCAGCCCTGATGGCCTGGACTCCTTCCATGGTGTCCAGGATGCGCAGAGTAAGGAAGGACAGACCATGCCATTAAGATTTCTCGCTCTTGCAACTGATAACCTGGTAAAAAGAAAACCAATGTGGCTTTTCCTCTAGGCAGATTTGTGAGCTGACATCTTGTATTTGCTTCCTGAATAGGAAGAAGAGTGGTGATCTGATCAAAATGGAGTACTTCAAGATAAACACTGTATTCTACAAGAGGGTATAAAGTAGCCAGGCACTGCATACCATGTAGTATGGTACATGAATTAAAGTATACATTCATTAACTCGCCAGTGTCTTGTAACTGACCTAACTTAGAATCGCGAGAACAGAGCTTGTGACGGGATTTAAAGGAAGTGGTGTAGTTTCCTCCCTCCCTAATCACTCCTTGACCTTCCCATTTTTCCGTTTCCCTTGGCTACTGACCTACCTGACCAACTCTGACTCCCTTGTTACTGCTTGCCTAATTCTCTACTTTCTTCACTCCCTAGTCTGACTAGCTTGTCTCTGTTTCATCTCTGCTTTTCACCAGCTGTCAGCCTCTGAATGAGTCCTTTTCATCCTTCACTTGCCACCTTCTGCAATTTTCTGCTCCAGCACGGTGAAATTCAGAACACAGTTATCTACAACTTAGAAACCATTCATTCTAGGAGGGGGTGGGAATTTTTTTATGCCCCAGTGGTTATGGGCTTGGCCAAGGGCAATTAGAAGAGAAAGATGGAGGGAAGACAGAAGCGTCAGGAGGTCTCTACACCAGTTTTCAGCTTCTCAGAAGAATTTAAACCCCCAAGAGAAGTGAGAATATTATCCTGCCCTGCAGTTCTCCACCTCAACTCCACAGGAGACTTCTAAAAACAAAGATTTCATATTCTATTCTCAAGTCATACCAGACCCTAAGTATTCCCTGAATAGTTAATCTGGTATTGCACAATTTTGACATTATCTTTTATTTTGATATAAAACCTGACAGATAGGTATTAATAAAAATCAATATGCTGGCTGTGGCTTAGGTACATAAAAACATTAAAGCACCTGTCTTATATTCTTGCTATTTAAAATATTTTTCTATTATTGTAATCACAAACCACTGATTCCAAGTCAGATGATATTCTAAATATTAATATCAATAAGTTTCTAAATATTGTAGTAGAGAAAATAACTATAATATTTTAATCAATGGGTACGATCAAGGACTAGAATATTAGAGTTAGCTTAATTTTCCAGTGAACTATAGGTTAAATTAATTTCTGTATGGAAATAGCCTGGGATAAATATGCCTCTGATTAGAATTTAGGGACATAACTTTCTCTGCAATGCTCCTCATTAAAGGTAGGTTGCTGGGCTCCACCCCTAGTGTTTTGGATTAAAGAAGCGTGAGACAGAGTCCAAGTATTTTCATTTCTATCAAGTTCCCTTGTGATGCTGGTGCTGTTGGTTTGAGGACCATACTTAGAGAACCACTGTTCTCAGCTATATTTTAATATAACAGTATATTTATATAGTTATTTACCAATCTTTATAGTAATTTATTTATAGGATTATATTCCTTTTCTAATAATCTCTTTTAAGATAACATGCACTCTCAGACAGCTAAGATTTAATTAAACTTGGGTAGTAAGTGACCTGGCCTATAGATGATATGGCCTAACTCTCATTTCCTAAGTTTGACCAATCATGATTAAGTCTGACTGTGGTGAAGAATAAAGTTTCCAAAAGGCAACCTACACATAGATGATCTGACTATCTTCTGTAGCCCAGATTGCTCTACTTTCTGCCTGCCAGATTGCTGCTCTACTTCCTGCCTCCTGGACTTGATTTGTACCTGTTTTCATCACTCCTGTTTCCTGGGTACCAGTTAACCAGGAATCTTAGGTGCTCAGATAGTGCCTTTATTCTCAATTTGAATGACTATGGAACACAAATAAGCTAATTAGAAATAACTTTTGTGGACTGAATTAGATTGGAAATATATACAGGGCCTAAAATTCCTTAGAGAAACATGACACTAACCTTACTTCCCAGAAACAGTGAAAAAAGACTAAGTGATTCAAAGAATATACTACATGGTCATTTCTTGCTTGGACATTTCTTGCTTGGTTTTTATAAATTCACTTACATTAAGAAACAGTATTTTCATGTTGTTCTGGCAACATAATAGTTTTTGTGAAGTTAGCACTGGTGCAATACAATAAGAACAGATGCTTTAGCAACTTGGGGTCATGGGCATTCTGGATCCTCTGGGACAGGTGAAGATTTGGAAAGGTTGCTTGCACCTTAGGGGTGCTTGGGGTGAAGGCTCAGACATCTGGGGTGACCCAGAGATGCCTCCTGTATTCATGGACATCTGTGCATGTCATTACACAGCCACCTGTCACCCTGGCAAACTTCTGAAAAGTCCATACTGTCTAGATTACTTTCTGGTAAAAATCAACCTGGATACTGAGACTAAGACCTTATAATATGATTTTGTAAATGATTTCTCCTTATCTGATGTTATTCCATTCTTATCAAGTCTTTTAGGACTAGGATAATGAGCCATGAGGGTTATTGACAATAACTTTGCCCATAGGAAGAGGGAATAATGTATTAGAAACAGGCTTATTTAAAACAAATTAAATTGATCAAGTTAATCAAATGAGAAATTCAGAAGGTTTTGCTACTCAGACTCCTATTTTTTCATAGACTAGAAAGACGAGAGCTTTCCTATTTTTCAATTCCTGAACCATTATCTCTTAACTTAGAAAAAAATTAATCCAAAGGAAAAACAACTTACTGCACCTACCAAAGGTGGCATTGTGATTTAAAATTGTGTCATGACTTTGGTAGTCTCTTATGAATCTATTTGCCTAAGTGACTTCCATCAGATCACTGATGTAATTTCTTTAAAACGTCATCAGCAAACATGTTTCTTGAATGGTTCATATCTTAGGCTTAAAATGTATTGTACTTTTCAGTTCTGGAGGGGAAATTGCTTTGCATTTACATCAAAACCAAGCCCTTGTTTGCAGTAAAGGATTGACCTAGTTATTGAAAATGATGGCAAGAGAATGAGCTAGTGTTGCACACCATTACTATCTCCTAACATCTCTCAGCCAGTAAGTTGCGGTTTGAATTGCAAGCTACGTCTTCTATCTTCCAATCCTGGTTGCTTTACAGTTTGTCACATAGATGCTTTATTGTTGTCTGCGGGGAGCTTATACAACCAAATGGGACAGAGAAGAAATCATGAATACACAAGTCAAAAATCAAAGGAATGGGGCTTCCCGGGTGGCGCAGTGGTTGGGGGTCGGCCTGCCGATGCAGGGGACGCGGATTTGTGCCCCGGTCCGGGAGGATCCCACGTGCCGTGGAGCGGCTGGGCCCGTGGGCAGTGGCCGCTGGGCCTGCGCGTCCGGAGCCTGTGCTCCGTGGAGGGAGAGGGCATGGCAGTGAGAGGCCTGCGTACCGCAAAAAAAAAAAAAAAAATCAAAGGAATGGTGCTAAAGAGCCACTGTAGTGTAAATAATACACATGTATTTAAACCGACAACTGTATACACATGAATATTTGCTGTGTGGATTTGTGATACCCCATGGGACTTTGTCTTATTTTTTTCTTGATAGAAGTTCTTTATTTTTGTTTTTGATAGAAGTTTATCAAGTTCCTTCCTCTTGAAAGCTTATTGGGTACATTTTGTTTATTTTCTGAAAATCCAACACCCTTTCATTATTTCTTGAGTCCATTTTCCAGATCCTTGCCCTTCCTGCAGTCCTCAAGGACTTTACCCAAGTCCTTCAGCTTGCAGATAAACCCTGTATCCATACCTCAAATCTACAACAGATAACTGAACTATTTAGTAATTATTAATATGTACTAAGCCACTTTGCACAAAACTGATGATGGGAATTAATATTTATTATTTACGCATGCAGAAAGATATACATATTTATTTCTCTTTAATCCTATCACTGTTTTATAAATATTGTACTTAATCCATCAATAATACAACATGCTTCCATTAATCCCAAGAAATAATTAGAAAACATTTATGATAATGATAATATTACTTTGTACAAATATTACACAAACCCATTAAGCCCTTAGGGAAAACCACAGCTGCTAAGAATGTCAGATGCCCAGTCTGCTCTGAAATAGTAGGCTGCTGATTTGATATTTAATGGGAAATTAAGCTAATTAAATAGTATTAAAAATAGACATTAACACCTTGACCTTATATCTTAGCTAAGACAGATCGTCTTTAACATTGAATCCTACCTTATAAGTTGTGCATATTGTACTTATTCCTGTAATACATTCTAGTTTTATGTCCTTTTAAAAGTTGTGTTCCATGACATTTAGCTGTTGAAAATGGTTTTCAGTGATGGGTCAAGGTTTTTCAATGAGCCTTTGCCACTTGCCTTTATTGTTGGTCCATGAATGCTGTCATACTAAACTACTTGTTCTGATATGTATTAGAAAAGTCGTGATCCTGCTTCATGTCATACTTTTCTTATAACATGTTTCCAAGAAGCCATTTAGTGACTGTGCAACTCCATGGGTTAACATAATGCTGGGAATTTAAAGGTATTCAATTTATACTCTATATTGTAACTTGTATAATGTGGTATTTCTTGCATAGCTGTGAGTAGTGGTATGTTTGGAACTACCAACAGAATCCCAGATTTTGTATTGTGAGTGTGCTCTTGACTACGCTATACCACTAACACTAACAAATTGGGAAAGTTACTTTCTTTTTCTTTTTTTTTTTTGCGGTACGCAGGCCTCTCACTGTTGTGGCCTCTCCTGTTGCGGAGCACAGGCTCCGGACGTGCAGGCTCAGTGGCCATGGCTCACGGGCCCAACCGCTACGTGGCATGTGGGATCTTCCTGGACCGGGGCACGAACCCGTGTCCCCCACATCGGCAGGCAGACTCTCAACCACTGCGCCACCAGGGCAGCCCCGGAAAGTTACTTTCTTGATTGTCAGTTTTAACATTGGAAAAATAATACTACTCCATAGAATAGTCTGAAAGTTTAACCTCAGTAACTTATACGGAAGCATTTAGTGTCCTGATGGGAAAATGTCAGTCCCTCTATAGATGTAAGTCTTCTTTCTGTCTATTCTTTTCATCTATCCTTCCTTTTATCAGGCTGAAATCTATCTTTCTCTCCCTTTGCTTATATCTCTTATAAATCACCATAACTCTGCGTATGTTATTGTACTCATCTCTCTCTGCCTCTTGAGGGCAAGGGAATGGGCTTGTTGCCTTGTTCTACACTGTGACTAGCACAATGCTTTTCAGAAAAACATACATGATAAATACTTGTTTCAATTAAATTGAATTTTTGAATTGAGCCAAATTAGTGAGTATTTCAGAATTCACTTCCTGGAGAAGGTATTCTCTCCTCTCACGTAGTACCCAGTTAATCAGTGTAATCTCACCACATGCATGTGCGTGTGTGTGAGAGAGAGAGACAGAGAAACAGACACAAAGGAAGTGAGGGAGACGCAGCATCAAGGCCTGCCACTCTACTGGGTGAAGAGCATGATTGGGGAATTCTTTCTACTGTAGAAAGAACTTTTTTTTTTCTTTTTCTGCTGAGACAGTTGAGAGATATCATTGTGAGAAAGGTGGAATCAAAATCTAGCAGCTGAGATGAGCCAGCATACAGAGGAACAGCAGATACAGGTGGAAGACTAGGCAAGCATGTGCGGGTATTGAACCTCTCAGGGAGGCACTCGTGGTCTGGGATTTGGGGAAGATTTCCATGGTGAGGGCACAAAGCAGGCGGCACTAACCTGGATACCGGTATGGGAGATGGTGGGGCACTGAGACTGCTGCAGCCCCACCCTGTTCTTTTCAAGGCTTCACTTTATTACTTTCTAACCAAGTAGCTTCAGACCATGCTTCATGTTTGCAGTGGGTTTAACAGTCATGTTTTATTAATTAATCCTTACGGCTTTGCTCTGGGCTACATCTGTATTATTAGCCTTATTTCGTAGACAGGAAGGCTGATGCACAGAGGCATTCTGCATCCAAATACAGGCAGAAAATTAAAGGCCGTAGTCAGACAAAGCAACAGGAGTCTCTGTACTTTGGCACCTTAAAAAAATGAAGCTGACTCAAGCTATTCTGCCCTCCCCCTTCTCAAAATACTTTTTTTTTTTTTTTGGGGGGTCAACTTGACTACCTCTTCAGAGCCAGCATGATAAGAATAAGGTAATCCCGTTTTTATTAAAGTGAAAGAAAAAAGAAGAGGAAACATGCTACAAAACTGTCGTGAAAATCCCATTAGTCATCCACGCAATCAAACTTTGGGGCACCGAGATCAGTATTAGCGACTGATGTCCGAAACTAGCCATTTAGGCCTGTCATGGGTGACATCTCAGCCATTTTTTCTGTCACCCAGGGAACACCCAGGCAGTTCTGTCCAAAGTGGAGGAAGTGGAGAGGGAGGGAAGAATCAGTGACAGCCCCGCCTGGATGTTCTGGTGGAGAGGGCTAGGCAATAAGTCAAATCTCTAGGGAAAAATGACAAGATTTCAAGAAATTAAAAAAAAAAGATCTCAAATTCCCAGCCTATTTTTTGAATAGCTTCAGACACGCCTACTTGGATTTTATTCACTAAACTCATCCCGCCTGAAATGCCCTTTATATCTTCACTACTTAATCTATCATTCCCTCTTCTTGAAAGCCCAGCTCAGTATTATAAAACCTTCAAGTTACTGCAGTGTCCTGTGAATGGCCACCTCACTGCTACACTATTTCCACCGTATGTGTATGTGAGTGTGGAGCTTTCTGAACTTGCTGCTGAAATCTTGCCTCACTCTTTATTTTTGGTAATACTATTTTGTCTTCCAACTTTAAAACATCCTCTTTGAGGTGAAAGGTATCATGTATGTATTGATGTTCTCATTCACATCTAACACAGTAGGTGGGCTTGTATAATTTCAAGGCTAGCTATGAGGATTAAAAAAGAAATCCTAATGCCTTTTCTTCCCAAGCCTTTGAATTATGGGTGTGAGAAAAAAGAAGCCCCCATGCCCCGTCTGTGTTTGAGTTTTTAAGGAAGGCTTTTAGTCTTAGGGCTGGTCATTAGTAGGCAGATTGAAAAGGGGAACAAGAGACTGAACCTGTAAAGGGGACATTCTGCAATATACAACCCATTCATTTCTTTGACAAAGGAGAGAATTTTGGATGAATAAAAATTACAGATAAAAACCAGAGTGTGAGGAAAATGTGCTCTCATGACGTGTTCTTGGAGTCTCTGTCATTCTCTTCAATGTACACGCAGTAGACATTCTGGCAACCTGCCAAAGCCTCTCAAGAGTTTTGTTTGTCACACCTGAAGAAGAAACAACTGCCAAGATGACCACTGGTGGTCAGGCTGCTCTGTCAGCCTGCCCATTCTGGGGCCTTTGGCCTCAATGCAAATCAGTGCAGGGTGATGGGAGATGCACACGGGAATTTAAATGGGAACCTCGAGTTGAGCTGCTGCTTCCTTACAGTTCACCCCAGTGACCTCCCCTGTCCCAACAGGGGGCTGGCCAGTGTTCCAGACTTAGCCCCCCACAGTATTTTAAATAAGACTTTATTTTGTCTTCTCCGTTTCAGAGTTTCTGGTTGCCAGATTTACGAGCTAATTAAAAGGAGCAGAGACAGGTCTTCCATTTTTTTTCCCCCTCCTCAGTGAGTTATTGGCAGGATTTCTAGTGTTTTAGGTCAGATTTTATGGAAACAAGTCAGAAAGCACTCTGACTGACTGGCAGTTCCAGTCGCTAACATGGCAGTCAGAAAGTACAGGGTGAACTCCAAAGGAGCTTCCCTTACTCAGGTGACATTGCTGCCCACAGCACACAGGACTGGCTGCTGCTTTCTGGTTTCACGGTATTGTATGAGGGGATCCTTACATTTTAGAGGCGGAGATTGTAACCTGTTTGTTGCTCTGTCCTCTGCTTGATGTAGGGTTTGTTACAGAGTAAATACTTCAAAAATGCTTGAGTTGAGTTGATTGGTTTTAATACTCTATCCCCAGAAAATGTAAATTGCATCAGGCATGTCTGACTTAACACGACAGAAATGGATGTAAGGATGGACACCTGAAATTTGCTTTCCATCTTGATCTCAGTGCCTACACCACTTGATTTTACTGGAGTGGTTTCCCCTTTGGTGCTTTCTTTTGCTGTGCTCGGCTATTGGTAATATTCCAGGCCATCTGTTTGCCTAGGCCAGTCATGTGTAGTGCATCAGGGATTTTCCTCTGCGTAGAGGTCATAGTCACAGAAGGAATAAGGTCAGCTATTGGAGAACAAGCTCTGAGTGTAGAATAATTTCCAGAATATAGGTATTGAGAGTGGGAAACTGGACAAACACATAGAAATGGAATGAAATGGAGATGGAGACACATAACTATGTATATATGGAATCACAGTATTTCTGTTCACAAGAAATGGGCAGATAACAATTTGTTAGACTCTTTTCAGGCTATGCTTGTTTAAATATTTAGCATTTTATTTTAATGAAAAGCGTCTTTGCATCTATACTTCTGATTTTTAGCCAGAATTGTATAGCCTCATATGATTTTAGGCTGCTTTTGTAAGGAAACTATTTTTTAAAATGGCTTTAAAGAATATTCCCATCATCATATCACCATTTTGTTGTATCCCTAATTTCTTTATTTGGAGGTCCTTTTTGTCACTAAACAAAGCTTTCGATATTATTTATTCACACTAAGGTGTGAGTGACCTGAAGTGATACTCCCTTTAGGTGTCATTTCATCTCATAAGATGAAACACAACAGTGATTTAAGCAAAGATCCAGGCTGCTAGTGGCAGATTTCAAGGAGTCAACTATTGATCAATGGGGAGATAGTTTTATGGCCTGGGTCCTTTCATGACATTAACTCTTACTACTTAAGTCTACTCTACTAATGTATGAATAAAATTCAGCCCATATAAAATAAAAGCTGCGGGCACAGAATTATCCTAAAATGAAAGGGATGTGATTTTAAGAAATTATGAAAAATTAGCTCAGTATGTTCTCAGGTCAAATATTAGACAAATATTCTTCCTAACTCTGGGTTACTTCCTCTATGCCTCAAGTTTCTCACCTCAGTGATAACTCTCTATTTTCCAGGTAGAGTGTCAGCACGAATTAACTTTGCTGAACTGTTAACCCAAGTAAGTTATACCATACCTGGTATAACTATACCATAGCTGTATTATGTCATCTACTTTTTTCTCCAGTCCCAGGATAGTGGTATATTCTGTATTAATACATTTTCCACGTAATTGAAGTTTAGTTTATAAATAACTATTTTTTTTAACAATTCTTCACATAAAGTTTTGCAAATCATTCTGTATATCCCCTGCATTCTTAGATAGAGCACACCAATTGCTGTTCAACTTTTTAATGATTAATGACCCAGACCATCAGTATAAATAGGAACTGTACTCTGAGATACTGTACTAATGCCTTCAGGTTTTACTAGGTTATTGAAGCCTGATTGTCCCTACTCTGAATGCTTCTGAAGTTATCACATCTATTTTGTAGTTTTCTGCCTCTTTCCTTAATGTTCCTACTATTTCTTGCTATTCTCATTGTAAGCAAAATACATGCATTTTGACACATGGGATTTATAACCTCTGTTTGGACCTATTTTTGTGACTGAATTTCCTATTCTTGGCATAGTTTTGAATAGGTCATGCCTTAAGTTGTGTTTCTCCTTAAGTGGACTCCAAACAAGACGCGAGTGCAGGTAGTTTATTTGGGAAATAATCTCAGGAAAAATGGGTAATGGAACGTGGAAGTATGACCAAGAATGCAGGGAAGCAATAAAGGGTGCGTTATGTACTCCTAGGGCTCAGCCTCACTGGGAAATGTTGGGACACTGTGAGGAGCAAGTCTCAGAGCCTTCCCACCTATACACAACATAGGTAACTAACAAGGGCCTACTGTATAGCACAGGGAGCTCTACTCAATACTCTGTAATGACCTATATGGGAAAGGAATCTAAAAAAGAGTGGATATATGTATATCTGATTCACTTTGCTGCACAGCAGAAACTAACACAACATTTTAAATCAACTATACTCCAATAAAAATTTTAAAAAAAGATAAAGGCAAGGAAGCTGGAGATTTGTCCTCCCACTTCCATCTGTCATTAGCTGAGAGCTGTTCCTAGGGATGTTAATTTCCCAGTACTTCCAGCCTGCCCTATAAATGCCAAGAGAAAGCCCTCCAGTGAGAGTCACATGGGCTTGCAGGAGGACATGGTGAACATTTTCTGAAATGGAATCTCCCAAGTGAATTTGGGCAGTTCACCAACAGCATCTGCTATCAGCAGGTTACCATGAAGGAACCTTTGAGTACATGAGGTGCCACTATATTTAATATCTCTTTTTTGAATTCTAGCACACTCTATGACTAGATACTATTTTAAATTGTTGGAACCACCTCTGATTCTGACATAGGCTACAACTATATGTAGCCACTTTATTAATTGCATTTCAGTTAAAATTGTCTTCTATCTTAATACTTCATTTCTTTTCTGATTCTCTTGGTGGGTATATTGGGTTAATAGCATGGTGAATCTGATTTATTTATTTAAAGTACTTAACCTAGGTTATCCAGTTCTCAACATGGTGCCCCATTTGCGGACGGTCTTCTTTACATCTGACAGGTGAGTTACGCATGCCCTGTAATATTCTCACGGCAAAGCCTGGGATGCCATTTTTGCATAGTCTCTGCTTGAGAAGCATCCTGTGACTTTTTATTTGGTTTTGCTCTACCCCATTATGATTATATGTGGTAGCTTTCCACTAAGCTCCTTTGCCCTCTACCCTCCAAGTACATATTATGTGTCATGCAGACAAACTCTCTTTTCTCATACAGAGGCAGCAGATGTGATTAGAGGGGAATCTGATTTATCTGGAGTACTCCGGAAATGGAAGGAAATTACTTCACAGCAATATTTGCAAATGCATTCATCACAGACACCCAGACATTCCAACACTAGCAGATGATGGCTTTGTGATCTCTCTGTGGTCTGCTTTGAACTGCTTTCTAAAGGCCTATATAAATTCACTCCTTTTTATGCTTCTACATGGTGTTTAAAGTTTAAGACAAATACATTGTACGAGGGGAGGTTAGGGTGGTGTGGACAGATTTTTATTCTTTGAGTCTCTAGTTGTCTTCCTAAGTATAGCAGAGACCCCTGGGTTATTTGTTAGGTTTGTCTAAATAGACTGTGTTTGGGTAAGATAAAAAATGCTTTATTGTCTCTTCTCTTGTTGGGATATAGCTTTAGATCTCACATCCCCTCGGATTTATTTATTTGCACATTCATTCAGAATTTAAGACATAATTGACTGCCTACTGTATTAGGCATGAGGTGTCTGTGTTCTCTAGATATTCAGTCACTGCACACTCATTTTATTTGCTACATCTATGTCTTCATATGGCCAAGTAGGAAAATACAAGTGGGGAAATGACATAAGGAGGTGGCAGAGGGTCTTAGGAAGTCTTATAGGTACCTTTTAGTGGTGGGTACCATTGAAAGTACGAGATTAATCTGCATTTTAAATGCAACACAGGATCATGGAACCAGAGCTAGAAGACCTTTGGTTGAAAGGAGTAGCTGCCTTCGGTCCAGGTGCTCTGAGTCAGCAACATGAAAATGACACTGGCCTGTTGATTTTATCTACAGATGTGGCTTTCTCTCTGAGACATCAGGCAAACCCCTCAGAGACTCAGTTTCTTTATCTGTAAAAGGAAATGTTTAGATTGGTTTCTTCCAGGTCTGTACTGACATGAGGCTACCTGATTTTTAAATGCAAGCACGTTTATTATATTTCGTTCAATTCATGGTCTCTTTTTTCCTTCCCTGTCTCATTTCCTTCTCAGCCACTATAAGACATACCGGTTAGCAACATATGTTATAAACTTACTTTTCTCAGATGTACCTAATTAATAGGAGATTATATAAACAAATATAATGTACCAAAAAGAAGCAGCATATCTGTGTTGCAGGAATAATATAATTATACACAGCAAAACAACAACGACAACAAAAAAGAAAGCCAAATCAGAGTACAAAGAAGAGCATATTAGCATTTGTAAACATTGAGGAATGGGAATAAATGTCACTGATAGAGATCTGTTTATATACATCAGAATATAACCTGGCACTATGTATTTTATTTTTGCTTTTTGCCTTTCATACAGAAGTTTCCCAGAATGTTGTAGAAATTGGAAATAAATGAATGCCTATAAAAATAATATCTCCAGGCGATTGCAGTATCTGATGTAAAGAGTATCTACAGGTTGTGAATTTTAACCACAGTTGGCTTCTTCTGAAAATGCTTATAACAAAACCCAGAGGCACTTAAATTTGATATATGCAATGGTTTGGGGACCAAGTGGATAGATGCTGTCTACTTATATTTAATTAATACATAATAGATTCGTTGTAGTCAATTTTATTTTGGATAAGATGGAGCAAATCCAATTTTGCTATGACTTCTTAACAGTTTGGAAAACAAGCTTCAGGGAAGGAATCAAAGAAGCCAAAGAAGAGAATACTAAATGGAAACCTATGATCTTAGGTTTCCCAGTATCAGATAGTATCAATGTGTTTCCTATCTCTTCAAACTTATGTTCTTTAAAACATGTTTAAATGCCAAAAAATATGGATATCTATATGTTGAAAACAAAATTGGGATGTGACTCTAAGAAACAACCCAGGTAAAAATTGTTTTATGTGACCCATAAAACAATATCATTAGTTTTTACAAAAGAATTGTGTTACATTTTGCTTTCACAGTACTGGATATTGAATTCAGCCAAATAGAACATGCAGACATGAGGAAATCTGTTAAATATTTATTTACTAAAAACATAATTTTTCAGAGGGCAGTCAGGGAAGACAAAGAAAGCTATGTGTTAAATATGAGCTCCCTGTCCAAAAGAGAATATACATCGGCTCTGTTTAGCAGGGGTCCCCCCCGGGCTGCAGACAAGCAGCCGGGACCTCGCTCACATGCAGTTATTAACACTCCCAATAAATCCTCAGGATCCTGGTCCAGTTGATATATGTCATGGCAGAAATAGCTTAGTACACGACGTGACAAGAAATGCTGCTCTTTGTCAGTGGCAGAGATACTGCCGTCCACGTTAAATCAGGGGCAGATGGAGACACCGAGAGCTCTGAGTTCATAATGCCGGGACTTCACGTCTACCACCATTTCAACTCTGTCTTAGACACATGTTCCCCACCAAGGCTTTGACAGAGGGCGCTGCATCTGAGATCAGGGTTGCCGAGTGATCCTATGCCAGACTGGGCCTCTGGAAACTATTCGTTTTGTTTCGTTTATGTAAACTTTCAGCACACTTCCATGACCTTGAGCAAGCCAGGTCAACTTCCTTTTCTGCAGTTTTATCATTGAAAAGACAAAGAATACAGTATTTACTCTATTCTAGGGGAGCGCTAGGAAAATTATACAACCTCATTCCTCCCCAGTCACTAGAGACTGTAAGTTCATTTGTCAGAGTAACAATCTTCACCTTCAATATTGCTATTCTTGTATCAGGCTTATTTTTAACCTAAACATGGACTCATTGAGCTCTTGAGAGAGGACTTTGGCCAAGACACTTCAGGATCTATTCTCCACTGGCTATGAGTGATACTTCGTGTGTAGAAAGAAAATTGTAGGGGCTTGTGAACATGGAAAGGGGGCGAGGTGATCATCTCCAGCCACCAGTTGTGCTGACTGTTACCTACTTTTTCTCCAGCGACAAGGAGTGGTCCACTCAATTAGTAAGCAGTTAATTTTCTTTACCTCATCCCTTTAAATGAGCAGTCAAGGTGAAAGCCACGACTCAGCTGGTAAGAACTCTCCCCAGGATAGAGTGCCGTGGCTGGACGGAAGAGGACCAGGGGAAGCTGTGGGAAAGCAGAGCACGATGCAGTTCAGTTAGCTTTCCCCAGCCAGAGGTGCGGAAACCACGACTGGGAGGTTATCAACCACGTGCTGAGTGCTGAGCAGAACATGTGATTTGCAATCAGAATCAGACCTATCAGGCAACATGCTGTTCTCAAATGTCCAAGGCAGGGTTTTAGTTATTTTATTGGAGTTAATTCTGGAAATGTCAGGGAAAAAGACAGGCTCCCTCTATGAAAACTGTGGGACTCCCCACTTGAGACTGCAGAAAACAGTATGAGGATGACCTTTCCATGCTAGCCTGGCCCTGGCTCTTCTGGCCTTTCCGGGGCTATGAACAGGCACAGACTTTTGCAGATAGAAAAAAATAAGGAAGTGGAGATTAGGATGAGTGTTTTCAAAAGCAAGTGACAGTGTATATGTGAAGGTGGACCTAATACAAAGGGATAAGACAGACAAAAGGGGAAGACATAAAAGGCCATGGACTTGGAGGCACAACCAAGGGAGGTACAGCATGGGTACTGACGCAGGATGTGTTTGGGTGGCTTATGTAAGCAGACACTGAACATGATGGAGACCGTGCTCCAGTCATTTTTACAGCTCCGTTAGGCAGTATGCCTTTTTCTATTCCTCGTCACTACCCCTTTTATTTTTTATTTCAATATTTTGCCAGTCAGGTATGAAAGCCCAAGGTGCTTTGGAACTAACTTAAGTGCTTTTGATTTATTGTCTGAAGCCAGGTTTTCAAGTTCCAGAGGCACTTGGTCTCTCCCAGCCATTTACTATTTGGAAGAGTAAGCTTCCTGTTTGGTGGAGGATTTTTTGTTTTGTTTTTATTCCCTCCTAGTTCCAGATGGATGACTTTGACCTCTTCTCTGCATTGCCAGAGAATTGGAAAATATAACCCAAAATGAAATGGAAAAAAAAAGCACAGGATCTTTGGAATAAAAGCTGAGGGGAGGGAAAGTACAGCCTGGCATTTTGCAGAGGGAAATCTGTACAAGGACAGGACACTACAACAGACTTGGGGGTGACCTGAAAGCAGCTGATACAAAGGGATGAGACAGTCTGTGGGCAAGGACACAGGATGGTGAGGCAGTCCAGTTTCAAGCCAGAGGGGAACCCATCCATTCAAACTGACACTTTATTTTTTTTAAATTATTTTTTTAAATATTATTTTAGATTCTTGAAATGTAATTTTGTGATTTTAAAGCTACTGAGGTTTATTATTATAAGCATTGTAGGGCTTAGTTGGTGATGATGTGGCTTCCTTACAAAGTACCACCTCTATGAGGACCATTGTGGATACATTCTCTCAGTCCTCAGAACTATGGAAAAAGAGGTTTATTTTTATCTTATGGGCACTGTGAACCTTAAACTAAGCACATTACCCCATTGGCTTGGGCTTCTCAGGAGCTCAGAGCCAAATAAGCTGTGCAGTTCAAACAAAGTTACAGAAATATATGCATATCACCCTTAGTTGTGTTTCACTACTCTTTTTTTTTGTATTTGACTTATTTATGTGTATTTATCTATGTGTATTTTTGAAACCTGATTCAGATTTTTAGAATGAGGCTTAAATATAAACAAAATTATATCATGAAATACCAGAAGTATTTGTCTCGAGTGGGAAGGATACGAAAAATTAGACCCAAGCACTGATCTGTGTATGTAGTATTACTTTTAATATGTTAAATATTTTGGACACTCTGTTACATTAACAGATAACTTTTCTTGAGCTCACTCTGTGCAAGATACATCACACAAAGCACTTTGCATTGCTAAGTACTTTATTTTTATAATTCCATTTGTGCTTTATTATAACCCTATGTGTTAGGCATTTAGAGACAAAACTGATTTGGGGGATTAGTGTTTTATTCAAGGTCAAAAATGTGTTAAGTGGTGGAGCCAAGTTTCCGGCCAGGGCAAGTCTGACTCCAGAGCACATTCTGTTAACTTTGGGGGTAATAGGTCTGAGTTCAAATCACTGGTCCATCATTAACTACTGATATGACCCAGAGCAAATGACTTAATCGTTCTTACTTTCTGTTTCTCCAGTCCCTAAAATGGGACTAAATATAGTACTTAAATCATATTTAAAATGCTTAGAATAGTGTTTGTCACTTAGTGTTCAAGAAATCAATAAGTATTAGCTATTATCATATTTAAAGAGTATGTCCATAGTATACATCGTTAAAATTCTTTTCCCGCCAGTAGAGACATTTCTTCAATATTCAATTAATCACATCTTACAACTCCCTGAACATAATGCCCCAGCGGTGACTGTTCCCAGGAGAGCCCATGTTGGAATGCATATGTCGACATTTCAGATGTCAGGTACTGCAAGGTCAGTGTGTCCCAGGAGGAGGCCAGCTGCCAGGAGACCTTGCAGGGTAGCATTTCAGGGTGAATTCATCACAGCTGGAGCCCAGACCTCAGTAATGCAGGTCTCCGCATTTGATCTGGTTAATGGCCAGAGCTGATTATTCAGAGGGTATGGCTTGTACTGACTCACAAAAGACTGAAGCATATAAATGGGAAAGCCACTGTATTAATTTACAGTGAAAAATATTATGGTTAACTGGGCCAGACATTTGCATCAGTCTGACCAGTGAATTCCTGCCCTGTAGGCAAGCTACAAAGGGAGCCACATTAATAGAAGGTTGCTTGGTGAGCAGGGTGCTTGTTTCAAATGCGTAGTCTCATCAGGCTCCAATGGCAGCATGCATCCATCTCCATCTACCTGCCAGAAAGAACAGACAGTCCGAGCAGCTTAACAATGCCAGGATGTCCCTTTCCTGGACAGGAGCAGAATGTGCCTCTGAGACTTCCCTGTGTCTCTGGTTCCATAGCTGACCTGTCCTCTGCTTCAGATGGTCATTTTCTTTCTTTAGATATGTTAATTCTCACAGGAAGGTTGCTGTGATCCAGAACCCATTTTGCCTCTTCATGGTAACCTTTGCTCATGTAATAGTTTAATTTTTAGAGGGCATCTTCATTGCTGGTCATCCCAAATTTTCATGGGCACTTCAGGTACCAGGTACACAGTGCATACTCTGGCTAGTGTCACCACAGCCACTTCTGCCTGATGCTGTCTGTGCTTTTCTCATCATCTGTGTAAATTTCTACTGCATGAACCGACCCACTCAGAGCCTGCATTTTACCTCTTCTAACTGCCAGTGTTACTAAAATGAAGCCCACAAAGTTGTTGCTAGCCTCCTTAAATATATTTAAAGCAAAATGGATTGTAATTAATTAATAGGTACTGTAAGGACTTGATATTTTAACGATAATGTAAAAAACTTTATGCAGGTATTCAAGTTAATTCTGGTACCTCACTAATCCTCTCAAGGTTTATAAGATCCTACCACCGTTTTGGACCCTCCTCCTGCTTTCTGCTACTTCTAGAATAGAACCAAATGTCCTAGAAGGGCCAAGAAGAACCTCCAAGCTCTTGGCCCTGGCTGACTTCCTGAATTAATCTTCTCCCACTCATCTCCCTCTCACACAGTTCTCCAGACTCCTTGATGGTTTTAGAATAAGCCAAGTGTACAGCCACATCAGATCCTTTGCCCTTGCTGTTCCTCTGTCTGGAGTGATGTCCCACTAAACATTTGCATCTGGTTCTTTCTTACTTTTACTCACTTCTGTTCAAGATGAACTCCTCAGAGAAGTCTTCTGACTATCCTGTCCAGGGTAGCACCCTCTTACATTCTATTCCCTTATCCTGCTTCATTTTTTTCTTTGCAGTCATCACTTCCTCATATATTATTTGTATTATTTATCTTTCTGAACAGGGTGTATTGCATGAGGGAGAGATGTCTTTGTCTTGTTTACTACTGTATCACTAGAGCCTAAGTTAATAACTGGCACATGATAGGTGCTTAGATAATATTTTGTGAATAAACAAACGAACTTGGTACTAATATTTTGGTGATCGTTAGATTTTTGTCATCCTCCATGTCGTGCCAACCATCCAAGCTTGCCTAGAATGAGGTATAGGTGCTGACTTTGCAGTTTCTAAGATGTTTTATTATGGCCATATTGAACGAAGCCAGGATACTAGACGGACTTGACCGGAAGCTCACCCAAGTGTGGGCATCCAGATCCTTCTCACTGTCCAGAAGCTTCGATGAGATCTTATTTAAGTCCACTTATCCCATTTCTTTTGCAGCATTGCTTATCTTTATATTTCTTCACTATTACACTGTCCTTCAGTTGTTTGTCAGTTGTCTGCATCTGTTCACGTGAGTGGTAAGATGGTGAAGAGTCACTTCAAATAGTCAACAGGCAATGACTGTACTCATGTCTCTCCATCCTCCAGCAGCTGAAGCCCTACCCTTCCCTTCAGGTCATCCTGCTACCACCTCTCTTATCAGCCCTTTTACCAGCTTACACTGTGAGTGAGAAATGTGACATTTGCAGTCATCTGGCTTTGAGAGGACTTGTTGTAACGTCCCATTCAGTGTCATCATGGACATGGGTAGGACTATAAGATCATAGTGTCTTTTTAAAACCAATTCTTATTTTTGTACTATTTTCTACTTTTCCCCCATCTTTCTCTCAGTAATATTGATGTGGAGATAGTTAACTAGAAAGCCAGAAACTTCCATTTTTCATTTTCCTTTCATTCCCAGGGCAAGTTAGGGATTTTGAAAATATCGACATATACAAGACATAGTTGTTAATGCGTTGGGAGAATCTAGTTCAGTGTGGTTCTTATGGGGAGAATTAATTCTGAGTCCCTCTGGGGAATTTCTTGGCCTGTTAAAACTCCAACAGATCAGTTCACAGGTCCTTAACTCAGGACAAATTCATTGTTCCGATCTGTCTGTGCTGAGTGGCGTGACATTTTGCTAGACAGCAGGCACTAAAAGGCACACTCACCTTTCAGATTCATTCATCCCTGGAATACCCAAGGTATGCCACTGGGATGTTTTTGAGCAGGTTCATGGATGTTGCTTAGGGTAGCTCACAGCATTATATGCAAAAAGGAGATGTTCAAAAGTCTTAAAAAGGCCATGAACTGAGAAAGAAATGTGAACTCTGTTTTTAAAGGATCGTGTTTGTAAAGGTACTGGGACCTAAGAGGCAGAAAAGTTTATTCTATAGTTCTGTAGCCCTGTGTATTTAAAAATGTGCCTGTTATGCAAAAAAGAAAAAAAAAAAGAATATTAGCCAATTAGAAATCCATGGGACCTTTCTCGGCTGGGACCTCGGAGACCTTTCTGCCCCACACCCCCCAGCGCTGTCCATCTTACAGGTGGGAACACTGAGGCGTGAGGCAGAGTGGAGACAGCCCGGAGTTGCCCCAACTCTGCTGTGACGGCAGAGAATGGGGGAGCTCACTGGGGAGCTGGTCCACATCATGACCCCTGCTGTCCCCTGAACATCCTTTCCTAAGAATTGTCAAGGACCAAAGTTGTTTTCACTGACACGTGTTGCTCCTCTCTTTGCCTTTTATTTTTCTTAAAGAGACAAATCAAGTTGATGGTGTCAGGTAAGACCCCCTCCACCTTCTCCCTGCCCCCCACCCAGCCATAGTGGCTCTCTCCAGGCACAGGTCACAGGCAGAGGGTCCATATGCATCCCTGGCCACACAGCCAGGGGGATTCAGACCCCAACCCTGGTCCCGGCCCCCTAAGACCCTACCCAAACCTGACCACACAGTCCAGGGAGGTTCTTCCTCCACATAATTTCTCTTAGCATGTGATTGCAAATGTGAACTCAAGATGCTGTTTGTTTGTCTGTTTAATTCCATTCCATTGGTCCGGCATCTGCACAGATGCCCCCATTTCTCTGTAAATATGTGACTTGGAACAAATGTTTAAAATCAACGAGAAGTGGTCATAAATGCATGGTGTTGAGATGTTTTGCACTATTCTGAATTTTTGGTCTCTGTAAAAATATTTTATTAACAGCAGACATTAAAAAAAAAGCAAAAGCAAAAAAAATAAAAAAGTGCCTGTTGGACATTCTGTGTGTGTGTGTGTGTGTGTGTGTGTGTGTGTGCGTGTGCGTGTGCGTGTTTGTGCTTCTTAGTATTTATAACTGAACAACCAAAAGCCATGGGCCTGTGGCTTTATTGTTGTATAATACCTGAGTAAGCTACTTGACTCTCTTTGCTTTGTAACTGTAGCTCCTATCTGGACAGTCTTTACTGTTACTGTTTGGCCTCTTTGCTTGGGTTTCAGGCTCTACTTACAGGAAAAGACACATTCTCTCTGGGATTGATTTAAACCAACGCATTCTGTATGTTGCTGCTACAGCTTCCAACATTTCATGGAGGTGTGACATTATTGAAGTTGTGTTTTAATATGTCACTATACTGCCTCTTTCCCCTGACCCCTGTCTATACTCAGTCTGCCATAGAGCTGCCATCCATCCTCTGGGCTTATCCAGATGAATGGAGCTGTGCTGTAGCGGGAATCACTCCCGTGCTGGTAGACTTTCTAAGACTTCATTGCTGATGATCTTGTCTTGCCTGTCTACATGATGTCTGGGATGATCTAAGTTGGCCTTTCAGATGGTAGAAGGGTGACTACACATATGGTATGATTTGAGATATGAAGGAAAAGCTTTTCTCTTCCTAAATCATTCCTCTCTAAGGATCAACATGCCTGAGATTCTGTTTCTAGAGGCATTCCTTTTCATGTCAGCCTTGCCCACTCTCCCTCAGAAAGGGTTGAACACTAATGCACTAATATATTAGAGTGAGTGATACAATTAGCATCCTTTGGAAAGATCGGCATCTCAGTTCTGGGATCTAGGGAGGACATTTAAGTATGGGGAACAATTTTCCTTTTATAGATATTATGTGGCATAAAATTTTCTCATTGTGCTACAATTAGTAAATCAAGTAGGAATCCCTTGAAGATGGCAGCAACACTTTGATAAGCTTCACAATATTTTTTTCCATTTAAGCAAAAGAGTTCATATGAAGGACAGAACACTAGCTGTCATGAGACAATAACGTATGAATTTTGCACATGTTGAGGAAGTCATGACTACTGTTCCAAGTTCTATCTGTTGATGTTTACAGACAGAGTGGGGAAAGATAGAACAGTTTAAGTCTTTCTATGTGTCCTCAGTATCTAGAATCCTGAGGAAATGACAGAATTTAGAGCATGGTCCTATTTTCATCATCATCAAGAAGTAAAGCATTGAAAATATCTTGGCCAGAGTCTACTCTAGGTCCCCAGATAATCCAAATAAGAACTAACATTTATTGAGCGATCACTTTATGCCAACTGGTTCATTACATATAAGATTTCGTGATGTTCCCAATAGCCTTACAAGATCAATAATATTATTACCCAAATGTTATTCTGCTTAGTGAAATTAAGTAATTTGCCCAGAGTTTTACACTTAATGGTTGACAGACCAGGGACTTGAATTCAAGTCTGTCTAATTCCAAAACATGTGTTTTCAAAGATCACATGAAATTGCATCCTTCAGCCTATTTGGACTGAGAGCTAAAGACAATATTGGTCATTAAAAGCAAACAAATAATGTGTATTCCCCCACAACTAGGTGTAGCCAAAAGATTTAAAACAAAAGCAACAACAAAACATATAGGAATCCAAAAGCATTTATAGGCAAAATGAACACACAGAATATTGATAAACAAACAAATAAATAAAATACATAAATAGCTGATACCAAATTTTCCTATTAGGGTAAGGTAGCTTCCAATAAAGAACTAAGAAGTAAAAATTTAAGTAGAGCATGGCACTCTGAACTGAATATGGGTTATGGAATCAACTAGGTTAAAAAGATGGCTGCAGAATTTTTTAAGCAAAAGCATTTTGCCTCATTCATGATACTTATACTTGATGCTCTGGGCTTAACACATCTCCTTTTTTTTTTTTTTTTTTTTTTTTTTGCGGTACACGGACCTCTCGCTGTTGTCGCCTCTCCCATTGCAGAGCACAGGCTCCGGGTGCATAGGCTCAGTGGCTCATGGCTCACGGACCTAGCCGCTCCGCTGCATGTGGGATCTTCCTGGACCAGGGCACGAACCCATGTCCCCTGCATCGGCAGGTGGACTCTCAACCACTGCACCACCAGGGAAGCCCCAACACATCTCCTTTGATTTAAGTTATTATAGGGGCCAACGAAAGGACATTTAACTCTTTTCAGTGTAACCTCTACCCAGCAGGTAAAAATCTCATTCTCTCTTAGAGCCACATGTTATTATCAAGTTCAATAATGTCATTTAGAATACTTCCCCTCACCATACATACACACCACATGGTGTCTTGTTTGTAGCTTTCTTTTAAAATATTCTCTCCGAAATGGAATTAGCACATGCTTATGGCAGGCAAACTGGAACTATAGAACTGTATGATAAGGAAAATGAAAGCCTTGTACAAAGTTAATCGCTGCTAGTATGTCAGTATATGACTTTCTAGTATTTAAATACCTAACAGAAATCATAGTGAAATACAGTTTTGCTTTCTGACTTTCTTCCTTGTTAACATGATAACGAAAGCATTTCCCGTCTTTTTAAATCCCTTTACAAACAGCATTTTGATGGCTACATGGCAGTGTGTCTAGGAGTACAATCATTTTCTTAACACTTTCTTTATTGTTAATGTTGGTGAAGAGACATCAGATATAAATATTGTGTTCAGCTACCAACCATATTGGTTGTGTGTGTGTGTGTGTATGTGTGGTGCAAGCTGTTGGTAGGGGATTTGGGCTGAAGGCAAATATGCCTTATCTCCCCCTACCTCAATTTAGATAGGATTTAAATTAATCCTTGAATAATTCAAGGACTCTAACACTGATGCCAGGCTCAGGGGGATGGGGTTGGGTGGGGTGGGTATGGAACTGAGAAGGAGAGATTGAGGGCAAAAAAGAGACAGAAGTGGACAAGGGAAGAGGGAGGCACTAGAGAAAGGGTGAAATAGAAGAGAGTAAAGGAAGGAAAGAGGGTATAGAGTTGGATGAAGTAATCCGACAATTACATTCTTATGCCTACCCAACATGGCCAGGTTGGAATTAACCTTTCAGAATACCATGTGTTAACTGGCCATCTCATTTCCTTCTCTTAAGCCCAACTCAACTTTTTTGTACCAGCATGTGCATTCATGTGACGTGTTCCATTTCCTGATACGGACAATTGTAGGACTTTAGAAGCCAGCCTTGTTTCCAGGAATCTGTATTACGTTACAGAACTCTGGAATTAGATTTCTTGCTGCCCTTTTACCTCCTAAACTGCTTGGTATTACCACAGTTGTCTTTGTGATGGAGGCCCTGAGTCCTTGGCCTCAAACCAGCCATGGTCCCCTGAGGCTGCATACAGCAGTACTCTGAAATTCCTACTTACTAGCTCCTTCAACAAGACTGATGCCGAAAAGACTTTGCTTCTGCTTTCAGCATTCATCAGCATTCCTTATGAATGAAACATGAATGTAATTCATATTTCTTCCAGGGAGAGAGGTTTTAGAGGCTTCATTTATTCATTCATTCAACAAATATTTATCAGATCCCTCCTGCACTTAAAATACCATGGCAGGCACTGTGAGGGATACAGAGGAACAGAAGCACAGTTCCTACCCTTAGGAATCTAGTCTACCAAGTTATGTTAATTTCACCTCTTCAATGTCTCCTGCATCCATCCACTTCTGTCCATCTTAACTACAGTAGCCTTAGTTCAAGCAATCATTATCCTCTTCCTGGATTACCATGTTTTAAGAATTTGATCAGATTATTTCTGTGCTTCAAAACACTCATTGTCAGGCCAAATCTCTAAATGTTTACTATGACCTGTAAGGCCCTAGAGGATCTGGACCCTGTTAACCCTCAGGTAATATCTCTTGATTCCCCCAAACTTTAACCATCTTGAATTCCTTTTAGTTCTTTAAGTGTGCAATGCTCTATTTACTATAGTGCTTTTGTGTATGCTGCTTCTTCGGCTTCCAAAATTCTTCTCACCTTACTTTACAAATCTTGCCTCTGATTGATCTACCAATTGATATTCATTATTTAGGTTTTAAACTAGATATGACTTCAGCCAAGCAATTCGTCTGCTCACATACCTGTCCCATCTCTAGACCAAATATTGTTCCCCTTCTCTGTAGCCCATGACACTGTTTTGTACTACCCTCTTCAAACCACTTTATTGCTTACTTGCATGTGCCTCTACTAGGCTATAAATTCCATGAGTCGGGTACCATTGTTTTCTGTTGTGATTCCAACATATAATACAGTGCCTGGTACATCGTATTGTTAATTGGGAATATCTTAAATTGACTTGTTGTATTAAGAAACCTGAATTATCATTCAGGAGCTCTTACCTACACCAATAATGCTTCATCCACCCCACGTTCATATGTCACATATAGGGCAAGACTACACATGCTTGAGTGGTAGGTTCATAGGGAGCGTTATTGGTTGGTGTCAGAGATACAACTTACAACTCTTAAGAAACTGGATCCTTAGAACTTGAATTTCTTTTCTTCACCATGTATGATATGGAAAGGATGAGGTACAGTGGAGGCCATGTGATTGCAGGCTCTGAAACCTTAAGAACTCCACTGAATAAGAGGTAAAGGAGGTAAGAGAGGGGCAGGAGTGAAGGTAAAGGAAAATGTGAACTGGCAGATATAAGAATCAGGAGAGAGTAAGCTAGGAAGATTTAGACAATGTAGGCGAGAGAGAACTGCATATGGTCATCAAGTCTCATATTCTCAAAACATGATCCCCACTTGCCAGATGCCATGAAAGTCGGCAGAGTTCACTCCTTGGAAACATTGCCTGGCAAATGGGCAGGAGGATTTTCCAAGTTGGGAACCAGAAACCCACAGCTGACATGCGTCAGGTGTTCACAGGGGGCTTTTTAGGGTGCCACCAGAGACCAAACAGCTGCTTACCTTCCCCTAATATAGGGGGAAGCAAAAATATGTAGAAAACAAATGATACCTGTAAATCTGTGAAGTCATGTGTAAAAGGATATTACAGCAGAAATGTTATCAGCAGCCATTGCTGCAACCAGAATGAGAGTAACTTAAAAGCACAGTTTATAATTTCTGCAGCCTGAGTGTTTCCTTTAATCCACTGATGAAACTACATCAAAGTCCCTGCCACTGAGAAAACTAGGGAGGGACAGGAGAGCAACCTTCTTGGCCCCTGGCGACCTAATAACATGAAAAGTGAATCCAACCCATGGTCAGTAAATCTCCCTGGCTAAAAGGATGAGCATCAAATGAATTTCTTGCTTGACAGCAGTGCACAACAGAAACCTTTAATATGTGTGGAGCCAGCTCTGAGTAACCCTTACCATCTTTGACATGCTACCATTGGACACTGGTGATCCGTGTTGCCATCACACTGCATAAATGCTGGCCCAGACTGTTTTTTAATGAAATCCCTCTAAAGGATGGTCAGATCGACCTGTCTTCACTGAACGAGTAGTTGTGATCCAGTGTCCTGAGAATACATACTACCCCCATGGCCTTCCTGTATCCCCAGAGGCTGTTGCATTGCCTCACCGATCAATGTCTCTCTCTCCCTGGCTTTTGAGCAGAAGCATGACGAAGACAGAGAATGAAAACCCAGTGTGGTTTCCATAGCAACATTCTTAGAAAGAGAGAAAAGGAGTGAAAGAGGAAAAAAAGTGGAACTCTACTATGATTTGGGTTCTGAGCATCACTGAATGAGCTGCCTGTTCTAACAAGTCAGTGCTAGATGGTTATTTATTTATGTAAAAGCAATAGAGATAGAATCAGAATTCCTTCAATTCCAGATTCTTCCAGGAGGGGGTGGAAACACAAATATCATAAGGCCTAGATGAAAGAAAACAATCAGACATGTACCTTCTTGCTCTAATATTACTCATATTAAAGAGTACAGTCTATGAAATATTTATTCTGGTATCCTGGTACTTTCACTGTATTTGGAGTAGATAGCATATGAAATGTTTGTTATCTCACTTCAAAGAGTTTATTAAAACCTGAAGGACAAACAAATCTTGAATAAATTTTCTGAAGCAAAGCTATGTGCAACATGTGAATAAAATGAGAACTGAAAGCAAATACTTTGAGTGCATATGGATTGAAGAACTCAGCATTAAGTGGTGTTAATTCAGAAACCTTCAACTGAAATGGCATGTGGTCTTGTAAAAATTGAGAAATATGAATTGTTAGTAACACAACAAAATTTTTACCTATGTGGGGTAAAGCAGAATGAAAAATTAATAAGCTTCCAGGTGAAATAGGTAAGGGTATGCTTGGGGTAGTGGGTTTAGCTTGGCCCTCCTACAGTAGTTTTTCTATGAAAGATAAGAAAAGGGTTTTGTAGGGTAGGCAGGATAGGTGTGTTAGTGAAGAGCAGAGACATTTATATTTAATTTGAAAGGCCACAGGTAGTTCTGAGATGTTCTTCAGTCACTCAGGGGTCTTAAGTAGTAAGTGCTTGAGAAAAATGATATGTAGCAATAAACAGAATAAATCCCTTGGCCAGAGGCTGAACCAGACTAGAGACAGAAGAACCTAAAGTGAGTTGTATATGCATAAGCGTTTTGTTTGGAAGGTGAGTCTAGTCATTCTAATAATGGCAAGATAAGAATTAATTGAATGTCTACCCTTTCCCCTTAGAGAAGACAGAAGACCCTTGAACATTTCTTTTAGGGTAGGTTTAATCTTGATGAACACTTTCAGTTTTTGTTTATCTGAGAAGTTCTTTATCTCTCTTTCAGATAATCTTCCTGGGAAAGTATCCTACGTTGCAGGTTTTTCCCTTTCAGCACTTTAAATATATTGTGCCACTCCCTTCTGGCCTGCAAAGTTGCTGCAGAAAGATCCACTGATGGCCTTATGGGAGTTCCCTTGAAAATGACTCTTTGTTTTTCTCTTACTGCCTTTAGAATTCTCTATCTTTAACTTTTACCATTTTAATTATGATAAGTCTTGGCGTGGGTCTGTTTGGGTTCATCTTGTTTGAGACTGTCTGTGCTTCCTGTATTTGGATATCTGTTTCCCTCTTGAATTTGGGGAAGTTTTTGGCCATAATTTCACAAAATACATTTTCAACACCTTTCTCTCTCTTCTCCTTCTGGGACCCCTAAAATGTGAATGTTAGTACACTTGATGTTGTTCCAGATGTCCTTTGAACTGTTCTCATTTTTTGCTTGTTTGTTTTTCTTTTTGCTGTTCTCATTGGGTGACTTCCATTACTCTTTCTTCCAGATCGCTTATGCATTCTTCTGTATCACCTAGTCTGCTGTTAATTCCTTCTAGTGTGGTTTTCATTTCAGTTATTTTATTCTCCAGTTCTAACTGGTTCTTTCTTATATTTTCTAGTTCCTTGTTAAAACTCTCACTGTGTTCATCTATTCTTTTCCCTAATTCAGTTAGCATTCTTATTACTAAGGCTTTGAACTCTTTATCTGATAAATTACTTGTTTTATTAGCTGTTTTTTCAGGGGTTTTCCCTTATTCTTCGAATTGAAACAAATTCCTCTGTCTTCTCATTTTGCTTATTTCTTTTTTTTTTTTTTTTATTTTGCCGTACGCGGGCCTCTCACTGTTGTGTGGCCTCTCCCGTTGTGGAGCACAGGCTCCGGACGCGCAGGCTCAGCAGCCATGGCTCACGGGCCCAGCCACACCGCAGCACGTGGGATCTTCCCGGACCAGGGCACGAACCCGTGTCCCCTGCATCGGCAACCACTGTGCCACCAGGGAAGCCCTGCTTATTTCTTTTTTTCTTCTCATTTCTCTCTCTCTATGAAATTAGGTGAAATAGTTACCTATTGCGGTCTTAAAGGGATGTCCTTGTGTAGGAGAGTTCCTGTATAGTCTGCGTGTGCCCAGTGCTTTTGGTGGGAGAGCTGGATTTGACGTGAGCATGAGTAATGTCTTTCCCCAGGGTGTGCTTGAATCTCTAAGATGGGCTTCATGTGATAATCTTGCCACCATTTGTTAAGAGCTGATGATATACCAGGCAATGCACTCAATAAATTTTATGTATTATCACATTTATAATTTTCAAAATAACCCAAAGAGGTTTATTACGATGTCCATTTTATAACTGGGAAACTGAAAGTGGGGAGGTTAAATACACACAGCTGATGAGCATGAGACTGGCATTTGAACCAGACTCCAAAGCTCATGACCCTTCCATTGGAGCATACTGTGTGTGATTCGTATGTGCAGTAGGTTGTAAGAGACGAATGAGATGGAGAGGGATTGCCATGGCTTGACATTAAATGGAAGAGGGTGGAGGAGAAAGCTCCAAAGAAAGGGGAAGGGCAGTGTCTTCAGGAGTGATGGAGATATTTGGAGAACAGGACTTCACGTCATTTTCAGTCTGGGGAGAAACTGTCCCGATAGTTTACATTGATTGCATTTTAATTGATAGCAGCAGGGGTAGCTCTGTGTAACTTTTGATAAGCTCTCTATAGTTTGGAAAATTTCAGGTATTGCAGGGGATGGGTGCACCCAAGTTAATACACTTTCAGAGGACGTGCTAATGTATATGCCCTAGGATGCAGAAGAACGTCTGCCTGCAAAGAGAACCACCAGCAGCTGAAGTTAGAGTTGTTCTTTCTACCAGCCTTTGGCAAAATGCCCTGTTAACTTTCTCTAGCCCTCCTCTTACAAAGTTAAAGCTTTTGGTTTAACTTTTTTTTTTTTTTTTTTAGCTGTACACGGGCCTCTCACTGTTGTGGCCTCTCCCGTTGCGGAGCACAGGCTCCGGATGCGCAGGCTCAGCGGCCATGGCTCACGGGCCCAGCCGCTCCGCAGCACGTGGGATCTTCCCAGACCGGGACACGAATCCGTGTCCCCTGCATCGGCAGGCGGACTCTCAACCACTGCGCCACCAGGGAAGCCCCTGGTTTAACTTTTAATAGAACTTGAGCTAAGTGTTCAATCCTAAAATCTTAATACACGTGTCTAAAAATTCATCCAAGTTCCTCCATAAAGGCATGTGAAGAAAGAAAGCATATCATCTTCTGTTGCATATTTTCCTCAGTTCTTTGACCGAATGATAACCCTAGGGTCTAATAGCATGCTTTTGCTTCTTTACCTGATTTGCATGGCAAATACTTTATAGTACAAAATATCCATTGACGGGCAAGGAAAGAAAAAACGATAGTGACTGTTTCATGTCAACAACGGGGGAATGTAGGTTTGGGTTTAGCTTAATTCTGAACACGATAAGGGGGATTAATAATAAGATGAAACAATGCTGACATTAGCAGCTTCTCTGCCCTTTGAGGCAAGGCAGAAGTTTACTGGCACAGAGTTTAGAGTGCGGATTCTGCAGGCAGAGACTAAATTCAACTCCTGGCTTCATTACTCCCTAGTTCTGGGACTTGGCTAGCTACTTAATATACTTCAGCCTTTGTTTCCTCATCTGAAAAGTGGAAGTAATAGTAGCACCAATTTATTTGGTAATTATGATAAGTAACATTACAGGTGAAGTGTATAAAATAGAGCCTGGATCATTATGTGGTTGGAGACTGCAGTTATTAAGAGCAAAGATGGCTGGATGGGCAGTGCGCTTAATGTAGCCAGAGAGGAAGAGGGCTCTGCACCATTTCAGAGCCACAGTGATGACTTCAAAAGGAAGAGATAGGAGATGAGGCTAAAATAGCCTGGAGAATGGATTTTCTTGGATATACAGTACCACGCAGCATGCACATGCATATGTCTTGGGAGCTGTGAGGAGCACAGAGCCTAGCAGGCAGAGAATCACGTGTATAATACACCCATGTGTACAAATGTGAGTGTGTATGTGGCGGTGCACACTCACATGCATGCACATCCTTCCACTCAACAGTAGCTAATTTGCAGAGATAAGTGTATTCTCTTTCCTCCTTGCTCAGTCTCGAATACAAGTAAAAAACCGAAATATCACAGTTGGGCATAGAAAGCTTTAACACCTTCACATGCACATGCACAGAACAAGATTTCCTGATCAAAAACAAAACTGAGGGCTTCCCTGGTGGCGCAGTGGTTGAGAGTCTGCCTGCCGATGCAGGGGACACGGGTTCGTGCCCTGGTCCGGGAAGATCCCACATGCCGCGGAGCGGCTGGGCCCGTGAGCCATGGCCGCTGAGCCTGCGCATCCGGAGCCTGTGCTCCGCAACGGGAGAGGCCACAACAGTGAGAGGCCCGCGTACCACAAAAAAACAAAACAAAACAAAACAAACAAACAAAAAACTGACAAGAGCAACTGTTGTTAGAATAACACCTCATTTAGTTGTAAGGGATAATTGTCATCCTGACATAGATCCATTTCATCATTTTGTATGCCAATTACTCTGGCAGTTTTACAGAATACATCTTAGACAAATCATTTCTCTAGTTACTCTGGTTGTTCCTGGGAAACCACAACCCAGGTTAGACTTGTTTAAATACTACAATGTCTATATATAATGGAATTGCCTTTTTGTCCAGCAACAGAGATCTCGAAGGTCTGTTATTTTAGAGATAAGCAGTGGGCCACCCTAGACTCTTCAGCTGTCTCAAAACCCAGTTGTCAATGACTGCAGGCTGTCCAGGTACCTAAGATTTTGTCCAAGTTACAATCTATAACCATCTCTCTCTTATGTACTTTTATCCCTATGTCTTTAAATTTGTAATTAGAGTGTCCCTATGGTATAGCATGCTTTAGATTTTCAAGCTAGTAATTTTCTGTCGAGTTTCAATCCATCCTTCATGTGGGCTATAGGGTTGATACTCTATACAATATGTTCCC
Source organism: Lipotes vexillifer (assembly GCF_000442215.2). Classification (NCBI taxonomy): domain Eukaryota; kingdom Metazoa; phylum Chordata; class Mammalia; order Artiodactyla; family Lipotidae; genus Lipotes; species Lipotes vexillifer. Next base: position 388,174 of record NW_006774368.1, on the reverse strand, counting down.
TTCGATAGCTTCTAAATAATTAATTAAATGGTAATATTGCCTTTTTTCTTGACAATTGTTCTTAAGTGTTAAATCAATCACATATTAATTGAAACTTCCTCACTATTTTCCCTTTTCTCTCCATAAATTAGCTTTACTTTCATTTTCTTTCATGGACCTTTTTTCCCTTCTCTTCAGGCATCCTCAGGGGTATCTAAGATTCTTTGGCTCTGTAGTTTTGAAGTGTGCATTTGGAAGAAATGTGGGTCTGGAGGGAATTAAATTAACTAGAAGCACTCGGATTTTTGATTAAATTGCTTTTTTCAAAGATATTAGAGAACATTCCAGGTATTCATTTTAAAATTTTTCTTCAAAAAAGGGAAAATGCATTACAGTTCAGACAATTTTGGTTCCTTTTTTGCTTTACTTTTAAGGTTTGCACTCAAAATACCTTTATAACGTTTTTAGTACGAAGTCCCAAACATTAAGAAAATACATTTATTGCATTTAATTTGGTGAAAATGAGAGACGGGAAATGGAGAGTGTGGCACAATCAGAAAATGAAGAGAAAGTAAGAAGCCAGAATGGTAAGGCATGGAGGAGCTATATCCTAAAGCAAAAGGGTGAAAATTCCCAAAGATGGACAATTTAAACAGTGGTCAGAAACTATGAGAATGATGTGCAGAAAGAACAAAGAGCATAATTCTGCAGAGGAAATTCTGAGTATAAGACTGTAAGACAGAGAAAGACAGGTTTGTGCAGTGTGGGTAGAAAAACCTATAGGGGGCCATAATGGATATCAATGAGGCCATCTGGCAGCATATTACCCCCTTTTTGGATGGGTGAAAAGTAATTGTGTGATTGTGAGAAGTGAATGGGAACAGCCCTTTTGAAATAGTCAACATGATTCAGGCCTTGGCTGGACCACTGTATCTAGTCCTGGGATTTTTTTTACTGGAGGCTATGCCGCAGAAAACACCTCAAGAGAGGTGGAGAAACAGAATCAGCCCAAGAGTGGCCATTGAACATATGCACATTTGACTGTGTAAAAGCTTACGTGGATGACTGGTTTAGGTTTTCAGTTATTCTCACCACTTAGTTTGCCTGTTTCATGTAGGCATTCAAGAATGTATGGCACATTCGGAGAACTAAAATGATGGTTACAATTTAGGATTGCTCCTGCTGGAATGAAATCCAACCTACCATTCTTTCCCGAAATATCAATACTTTAGTGGATTCCAGTTGCCTTAGTATTAAACCTAAGTTTCTTTTTTTTTTTTTTCTGTGGTACATGGGCCTCTCACTGCTGTGGCCTCTCCCGTTGCGGAGCACAGGCTCTGGACGCGCAGGCTCAGCGGCCATGGCTCACGGGCCCAGCCGCTCCACGGCATGTGGGATCTTCTTGGACCGGGGCACGAACCCGTGTCCCCTGCCTTGGTAGGCGGACTCTCAACCACTGCGCCACCAGGGAAGCCCTAAACCTAAGTTTCTTAAGATGACTTGAGAAGTTCCTCTTTTGGGGCTAATTATTTTCATTGTTTCTTCACACCTTTTTCCTCTCATCTTTACTGAGCAACTTGAACACAGTGTGTTCTACCGTGATTGGAGGCCGTTTAGTTTAGCATATGCTGCTGCCTCTGCTAGGTAGTTCCATTCCAACCATGATCTCCGGCCCTTCCTATTTTTAGTTCTAGATTTGGCTCAAATAATAGGGCATCAGGGAAAACCTTGCCACATCTGCTGAAAAGCTGCTCTCCCCTAGTCTTGGTACCTACCACACCCTAGCAGGAATGCTAGGAATGCCTCTTCTCCATCTCTCCCATTAGACTGAAGTAACTTTTTGGGAGATGCCCTGTGGTCTGATCAGTTTTGCTCCCCAGTGCCTGGCAAAGTGTCTGTCATCTAAATCTGTTCATGTTGGTTGAGTGAAATGTCAAATGAATTGGGGTAATTTTATTAGAAGAGAAGGCTGAAGAGATAATTAACAGTTATTTAATAGAATGAGGGACACAGAGAGTGTTCATGAGAAGTTCCACATCCGATTAATTTGGTGGTGTTAAAAAATGAATAAAGAACACAATTTAGATGATACAAACTTTAGTTAACAGTTTATGAAGCAGAGAGTCTCCATTAGGAGAACTGCAAAATGGGGTGGAAGGTGGGAAGCTTTCATAAGATAAAGAACAAGGAAGAGAAAAACAAAATACCTGATTGGAGGGATGACACAGTCAACCTTGTCTGGGGTGAGAAGGAACAAAGAAGTAAGTGTAGAGCCCAGAGTTGGCTTGGCTTTTGGGGATTGGCTGACTCGACATACTGAGTTTCTGGTCAAGAAGAGCATTTACAGTGACGGGAAAATTAATTAAGTTTTGGTTTGTTGATGTGTCATCCCAGGCAGGGGCAGCTCCATCTTGGGCCTAGAAGTTCATTTCAACAGTGGAAAGGACCTCTATTTGATAAAATAAAGAACTCAGAACTTTTCTAAAATGATAAGTTACCCGCAACAGTTTTATCATGCCCCTGTTTTATGATTCCTGAATCTTCTTAAGTAGTTAAAATTTTATCTTTCTCCTTATTATATGCTGTGATGCTTCCATGAGTGTGTGTGTGTGTGTGTGTGTGTGTGTGTGTGTGTGTGAAATTTTTCTCAAAGTGAGAAACTTACATCTTCTTTTTGTTTTTTTTTTCTTTTTAATCTCCCAAGGGACCTGACAAAGTACCATGCACACAGTTGGCATTTTACAGGTTTATGTTTAAGGAAGTAGTTTTTGAATGAAATACCCTTGGAAAATAGGCTTTGCAAAACTTAAAATTAAAAACCAAATAATGTCAAATCTATAATCCATTCTTTTTACACACTGGTCATAATATTTCCTTAACATATAAAGAAACTGACATTGTAAAGGATGAGGCTATACCCCCAATTTTCTTTTATCTGTCAGTGGAATTAAATGCTCTTCAACAAAAATCCATAGCTGTAGAGTAGACCATATCCTCTTGTGGGTATCATTACCAGTGTATTTAAATAGTTTTATCCATGTGAATATTTAATATCAAGCAGAGAAAGTTAACTCATTAAATGTTTAATTTTCAATCCAAGATTGTGATGGTGTTTTTTTTAAATGTACAGATGGGATTTAATTATTATAGAACCCATGACAAGATCATCTTGGAAATTTGCACATAATTTACTAAAGAACAGTGATTTGCAAGATGTAGTTCTTGAACCAGAAGCATGGGTGTTACCTAGGAACTCCTTAGAAATGAAAATTCTCAGGCTCTCTAGACCTACCAGGTCAGAAAGTCTTGGGTGGGCCCTGGCAATCTGTGCTTTGAAAAGCCCTCCAAATAATTCTGATGCACAATATATTTTTAAACCTACTGGAATAAACTTTTCAGAGCACCAACTAGGAAGATCAGAGGTGACCTTGGCGGCACTTGAGGACCTCAGGATTTTCTAGCCTTGAACATCCCCTGGGAACTGCCAGTGTATTTCCATGCTACCTCTCAAGTGCTGACCTTTGATTTAGTCTACATCTTCATGACAGTAGGAAACACCAAGAACTGTAGATCATGTGTGGCAGAAAGCCGAAATCTGCTTGACCCTGTTGACTTAGCATATATTAGACTAATTAAGAATAGAAGACTTGTGCAGTAAGTTTTTCACCAGGTCTAAAATGATGAAAAATGCATCTTCTCTTCTTCCGTGGTATATGCTGCACATATGCAATAATAAAGCAACTGGGTGGTTAGCAGATTTACGTGTTTAAGCACAATATCAACCAGACAATGAGATGAATTCTTCGATGCCTTTGGGACAATGGATACCTGTCTCTTTTCAAATGTAAGTATCAATTCAGTTGTGTTCCTTTTCTGTTTTGTCTTCTTCCTGACAGTGTTGTTTTTGTTCTACTGTTTTCTTCCGGTCCTCATCTCTCCTAATAGTCTCCTATATAGTAAGGGGAGTTTAGTGGTTTATTAAAGGTGTTTTGGGGAATCATATCAATGGGATATGTCCACTTGAATCTTTTGAATGCTCTCAGCAAGTTGATTGCCCATACTTAGGCTGATTTCAGTATTCTACAGTCGTGTAACATTGCTTGCTGTTACTGTTAGACTCCCCTATTTGGAGTGGTCAGTGACAAAAGTCATTTAAGAAACAACACATTATTTGTGGATGGTTTTATTTTGGTGGATGATTTTGGTGGCTAATTTATTTCCTTTTTATTTTAATGTCTCTGGAAGGGACTATGGCTTTTTTGAATAAAATCAAATGGAAAATAATTTCAATTCTTCAGATCAAAGAGCTGAAGGAAAAGAAAGTTTTTTTTTGATACATATGCGTATTCTTATACATACCACATGTGATAGAAAATGAAAAGTTATAACTTCATTTTCTTGTATCTCTAGGAAGCTATAAAAGTGCATATGCCACTCAGGTCATCTCATAAAGAAAAAATAATATGCAACATATAAAATACAGAGATGTTTATTAATAGGATTATAAAATCTAGACTACCTACTTATTTTCTAGTAGGAAATTTATTCATTATTGTCACTATTAATAATAGTAATATCATCATGAATCTGTGCATATATTACAAAAAACACTATTTGCATTATCCGCAAAAGATAATTTTCCCTCTGGGATTTAACTGTGGCTTTTGAAGGAGAGAAGTGAAATCGTTATGAAATGCTGACAGATTGATACCTTTCTGCTCCTGGGCCTAATACTCATTAATATTTATGTGAGGATTTTACTTTCTGCGAGAGAGGAGTGGGTTAAATAGAAGACTGTGTGATGGGTTGAAGGTGTGAAGAGGTGGTATGCAGCACAGTACTCTAACACTTGGATCAGTAGCCAGTTTGGGAAGAGGTAACAGTTTTCCTCTGAGTAAGAAAATATAGTACCTCCACGTTTTGTTTTGTTTTTGTTTTTGTTTTGTGTTGTTTTCCCCCACAAGTGCAGTGGACGGCTAGTGGAGGGCTGTCTCTTCATGCATCTCAGGAGGTCCCTGGTATACTAACTGGAGAGAGATCTAGAGACTCAGGATAACTGTGTCAGAACAGCAGGTTTACTCTCGCTCCATTATTTGTGACTCTGTTTGTTTATTGGCATAGAGCTCATCTTGCCTTCATCTTGTGGCGTTCTCTTCTGCTTGGTTTCTCTCAGCTCAGCACAGCTGTTGTGGATACAGCAATGGACAATCCCTTTTGAGGTGGGCCTCTTTAAGCTTTTTGATCTCTTTTGCTGGTGCACACATCCATAGGACATTATAAGAATTTCATGCTATTAAGAAGTGATTTTGTCCACAGTTGTGAACTACTTATTAACAGAGGTGGGTGAATTAACGAGGCACAGACCTTAATTTCTACAGAGAACACGGATTGTGAAATCCAAGTGCTTTCACCATTTAAGCTAAAGTAGTTTAGGAGCCCTCACGTGCATGGGCCTCTTCCAAGTCCTTGGGAGGGTCTCTAGCAGGATGTAACTTTGTTTTTGTAATGTTTTTGGAAGGTATTTTTAATTCCAATTCATTAAAGACTGCTGCCTTGCTCCAATTTGAATCTCTGTTGCCATAAGTTACACTAAGTGTGGGCAGGGGCATTGGAAGGGCCACCGGAATTTCATATCTTTAAATTTGTATCATTTTTCTTAAAGAGGAACACAAATGACAAAAGTTAATGGCATGGCCGCTGAGCCTGCGCGTCCGGAGCCTGTGCTCTGCAACGGGAGAGGCCACAACAGTGAGAGGCCCGCGTACAGCAAAAAAAAAAAAAAAAGAGATCTCATGAACTAATCGGATGAAAAATCCACCAGGATTGGGACGAGCAGTGATAAGAAAGAATTCAGGTTAGAGCCGTGTCTTTTGTATGAGTCATAAACTGAGGGCCTGACGTAGAACCTTAGATACGTTTCTGAGTCAGTTCTGAACCACTGCCCCGTTCCAGTAATAACACGGGGATAAAATAAAACATCCTCCAAGGAGGCATTTAGTGGTGAGCTAAGGCTTAGAGCCTTCAAGGACATTTATCTCCATAGTAGCAACGTTTGACTCTTTGTGGTTTCCACAAATCTCTGTAAAAGGCATTGATCGCCACTGTCAGTATGATTAGAGGAAGCACTGATGCATAGCGTGTTTATGATTTAAAAAACAAAAAGCAATTCATGCACTTGCATGTCATGAGGAGGATTTCACTCTCCTGGGAAAAGGTAAATTTTACTTTTTAAATAGGTGCTTTCTATTTTTGATGTTTTTCTTACATAGCTTTGGCTATTATCTGAAATATGTCCCAGTCTGAGGACCAAGCAAGTGGCACTTGCTGTGTGATATTAACCAATTCACTTGACTTCTCTGGCCCTCATCATCCATGTCTTTAAAATGAGATTGTTGTTTTTTTAATATGTTCTCTACTTCCAAAATTTATGGAATTCTGTGATATAGCCATTATTCTACATAGCTCTTCCAATATGCATTTCAGGATTTACCCTGAAAAGTCCAGTGTTAGTGGAATGATTATCACTTAGCCCACTCCCAACATTTGTTGAACACCTAGTGTGTACTTGAAACTGTTAATCACTCTTGAGGAAAGGGATGTAGAAAACAAAATTGTATAGCACATACTCTTTGACCTCTGGGAATATTCAAAATATTATGTAATGCAAGGAAGAAAATGTTAAATTCCATAAGGAAGTTACAAAGAGTATTATCATATACAACAGGGTTTCTCAGCACCCACTATTGACATTCTGAGACAGATAGATGATTCTCTGTTGTGAGAGATTTCCTGTGCATTGTAGTATGTTTGGCACCATCCATAGTCTAATTACACACCAGTAGCATCCCTCCAGTTGTGATAACAAAAAATGTCTCTAAAGATTGCAAAATGTTCCCTGGGGAACAAAATTGCCCTGGTTGGTAACCATTGCACTAGAGAAGAGCAATAATATCCGTGGAATTTTCAGAGAAGACTCATTAGAGAGGATTCATTTGACCTGGGTCTTAAATTATGAGGGCTTAAGAAGCCTACAAATACAGGTTATAGTCATACTGATACTCTTGTCATTGGGGAACATGCCAAGTATTGAGGTGATTTAAGAAGGGAGTTATTAAAAGTAAAGACTGTGGTTGAGGGTGATCTTTGGAGTAGGACAAAACTGGGTGCAAGCCGTGGATCCAAAACTTTACTAGTCATATGACCTTGGTCACATAATATAGTAGTTTTTGCCTGTGATGATGATTAATGTAATATATAAAGTCCTTAAAATTACACACACACACACACACACACACACACACACACACAGTGAGAGTGTCAGTCCTTAGCACTGTGTCTGTCATAGAAGGCATGCGATAGGATTATCATAGTGACTCATACATCAACCACCAGGGTGTTGACACCCTAAAGTTGGCCCTTGAGTTGGGAATTTTGTTGCAAGTGTCTTGTTACTCATAGTGAAATACTAACATGTGAGTGATTTAATTTTATATTCATTAGATTCAACACTATTTCTAATAAGGACACTAACTCATTGATATGCTTTCTGGAGTATTAGAGAAAAAGTGAAGTTAAAGCTAGCATATGAAAATTGTGTTTAACCCTGCATGTGTTCATGGAGGGGTATCAGGAACAAATGTCAATCTTAATGTGCAACAGGATTGGGAACCACTGCTTAAGCAGTTGCTCAGGCTGGGATTAACAGGCTTCACTTGCCTAGCTGACCAAGTCTAAGAGTTGTCTCTTCCGTAATGAGCTTGAGAAATGGAAGTCAGCCCTCAGCAATGTGGTCTTCATAATGCTGGACAGAGACACTTGGAATATTCAAGTGTCTGGCTCTGGGCCTTTACTTGAGAACCAGTCAGAGGAAGGGAATAGGGCAAGGAATTGGAATCTTGGATATGGCATCTAAATATTAACTGATTATAGAGATCTAGCTTTTAATTTTTTTTTTTTTTTTTTTTTTT
>NW_006774368.1:378686-380165 GCF_000442215.2 Lipotes vexillifer | reverse complement strand
AATTTTAACGGTTTAAGGGAACTATGTTTTTATTTTTTTTTTTTTTTTTTTTTTTGCGGTATGTGGGCCTCTCACTGCCGTGACGTCTCCCGTTGCGGAGCACAAGCTCCGGATGCCCAGGCCCAACGGCCATGGCTCAGGGCCCCAGCCACTCCATGGCATGTGGGATCCTCCCGGACCGGGGCACAAACCCGCATCGGCAGGCAGACTCTCAACCACTGCGCCACCAGGGAAGCCCGCTTTTAATATTTTTCAATAAACTATAGTTACCTGTTCTAATTATTTTGTTAACACTCAGGTAATTGTAGAGATTAAAACCCAGTTTCCAGTTTTGAAACTTCTACTCCTGCAATTTCAGTGTATTCAATCTTGGGATAAATGGTCATAGTAGAGCTAAACTGAGGCAAATTCATATACTGCTTGAAACTAACAGCAGTTAGTTTCCCAAGGCCAGCATCTCTTCCGAGCATTGAATGTTTTATTCCAGTGGGGAACGATTTTGCTGCATGACCTGTTAAGTTTGAGCCTTTTTTCAAGGCTCACTGCTTTATGGTGCTGCTGCCTCAAGTAGGGTGTTGCACTGGTGCCAAACCCTGCAACACACACATGTGACTGTTGCTAATAAGTGGCAGCTCCAGCCGTGGCTACTTAACCATCCCTGGGGAAAGGTTGCCTGAGGAGAAAGGTGATAAATGTCACAATAGGAGATTAATTGCATATGTTCTGTGTGACATGACATCTCATGGGACTTAAGAATACGTTTGTGGTTTTATGAAGCATACTGTAAATATCAGGCTCGGCTTTGGCTGTGACCCTGCCAAACATGGGGCTAATGTCATTTGTCATATTCAGACATTGCCTTTTAAAAACATTCTTGTTCAGGCTGCTACCAAGGTGTGATGTGTTTGATGGCTCTGATGAAATTTTTGTTTTTATAATAGGGTGACAGACAGAAAGACAACAAAAGGGGCATGAGGAAGTGGGCGTGGGCATGGGATGGAGGAAAAACATGTCACTCGAGGGAATGGGGAAATGATAGTCTCACTGTTTGATTAATGAAAGTTACTAGACAGATGTTCTTATGTCTTCCAAGACTCTCATTGGTTGACCTATGCTTAATGGAAAATCTGTGAGAGAAGAGAATCCTTCCGAGATAAGACAACCTCAGAACTTGGCAGGGAGGGGTTAGGTATCTCCAGTGTCTAACTATCGTAGTTTGGAATTTTCATTGGGAGGGAAAATAGTGAATTGTAGTGACTGGGGGTATATAGTGAGAAGAGTAACTGTACTATCTCACTGTTGTCCAATTATTAGCATACTAGACAGTTTCACAGCTTTCTACCATTTGGCTTCAGATTGGATCTAAGAGTCTGTATTTGAATTAAATCTGTATCTTATATCTATTTCCTGAGTGAACTGTTCTTTCTAATCATCTACACTCCTTGCTGCAAAGCCTAAATGCTTGGTTTGTCCTGCTGA
>NW_006774368.1:371635-378598 GCF_000442215.2 Lipotes vexillifer | reverse complement strand
CTGCTGAATTTCTAGCTCTGGTTAGAGCTGTGTATATCTCAGACAGAATAGAATCAGAACATATTCTAGCTTATAGCAGACAGATGTTCAGAGCATGAAACCCCACCCAAAAGAGGGGATAGGATACATTTCCATCCATCTGGCCACTGCAGAGACCAACAGTGGCTATAGTGCATTAAATAATTAACTTTATTTTGGATAATACTCCTTTCACCTGAGACCCTGGAGGCTTAATTTAGTTAACGCCTTTGCCTATTTCTCTTTCTGTGCTTTAATACAATGGGCAGCTTCTCGTAGCTGGTAGTTTAAATCCCTGTGGCAATAGGGAAGGCGTGACGTGATATGAAAGGACTTCCAAGGGGAAATGAGGTTTACTTTTCCATTGCTTGAGTTACTGTGATCATGTGTATCCTCAGCAAAAGCAGAGTACGAGGTTCCTATGTATGGGGCTAAATTATGTTTTCTGTATAAGAAGCTGACTCCTCGGCTGTAGAAGGTGAAAACTGATGAGGGTGCGACTTGCAGCCTTCTCTCTGCCTCTCTATCTCTCTCTTCTCTGTTTGACTTGCCTTTGCACCAACTCCTCTATGTTTCCTCCTGTGCTTCATTTCTAGCCTTGGTTTCTTCTTTTCTGTCTTTTGTTTCCAAGTTTACTTTCAAGTTTTGAAGGTGGGAATTGTGCTGTCACTAGAAAGGACAAAAATGCTTCTAAGTCCCAGCTACATTGTGAGCGAAATTGTTTCCTTGTCTGTGATTGTCTTTATCTTCATTAAAAACTAGTTATTCTTTTCATTAACTTACTCATTCATTTATTTATTCTCAACAATTCTTTATTGAACATTTACTGAGTATCAGATAGTGAGCTAAGATGAGAAAGAACAACCCTTCAGGCACTTACAAATAATTACAAGGAAATGCGATGAGTATTTATGAAGAGAATATTTGCCAAGTGCTAAGAGAATCCAGTAGAAGGCATTGCTAACAAGTGCGGAGGGGAGGTATTGGAGAAAGTACCATAGAGCAGTGATGTTTGAGACAAAACTTGATGGAATAATAGGTGGGTAGACCCGTGTAGTCAGTGGCACGTACAAGAGTGTAGTAACATACAAGAGCCTTGCAGTATGGCATCAAATGAGGAAGGTCATTTAATTTGATCTGACTTGAACAGAAAATCAGAATGGAGTGATTAGAGATGGGGTTAGATAGCCACGTTGGCTGGGGCTTTCTATTAACTTTCCTTTAGAAGGTTAACATTGGGAGAAGTATGTCATTTGGATTCAAAGGAGGAAGAAATTCTAAACCAAACCCACATGTTTTATGAATCTCTCCAGTCCTGAGTCTTTGCATAAAGTTCTGTAGCCAATCAAGCAGTCAGAGGTCATCTGACCAAGTTCAACCCTTAAACCTAACTAGTCATTGTTAAATCTAACTAGTCATGGTTACAAAGAGTCTAACTAGTCATGGTTACAAAGAGTCAAATCTTGTGACTGTGCCAAGAGAGACTAGGATAACAAGCTGTTCAAATCCAGAAATCGAATCTCTAAGCGTGATGCACTTGATAGCAGTGTTCTGAGTAGAACGAGTCTGGTCTGTTCTTTAGGGAAGTGGATTTAGAGTCTGGAATTCCACCTAACTTTTAAAGAGACTTCTGTCCACTTTCCTGGCAGAAAAGTCTTTCTATTCTGGCATTTCAGGAACTTCCTTGTTTAATGTTGGGAGATAGTTTACGTGTCGCTCTGCTCAGTGCTTGTCATTTCAACAAACCAGTCTGTGACCTTTTCTAAAACAGTAAATAGAATCCATTGATGGGTGAATGGATGAACTAAATGTGGTCTGTCCACATCGTTGAATATTATTCGGCCTTATAAAGGAAAGAAATCCTGACACATGCTATGACATGGATAAACCATTAGGATGTTATGCAAAGTGAAATAAGCCAGACACAAAAAGACAAATACTGGATGATTTCACTTATATGAGGTATAGAGAGAGTCAAATTCATAGAGAGAAAGTGGAATGATGGTTTCCAGGATTTGGGGGGAATGAGCAGTAGTTTAATGGGTACAGAGTTCCAGTTGTGCGAGATGAAAAGTTCTAGAGATTGGCTGCACAACAGCCAATCTGTGGATGTACTTAATGCTACTGAATTGTACTCTTTAAAAATGGTTAAGATGGTATATTTTATGGTGTGTATGTTGTATCACAATTAAAACCATAATTGCAAGCATAGTAAAAAAAAAAAAAGGAAGAAATTCAAAGCATGGAGATCTATAAAGAGGCATTTGCAATAATCCTGGCATAAATAGCAAATTATAATCTGTCGAAGAAGTATAAGTAGACAGTAATATGAGAACTGTAGACAGACAGTAATATGAACCTTGTGTTGTAAGGTTAGAAAATATTTTTTTGGATGAGGATATGTTGAGCTGAGATGTAAAGGGTGGTAGTCTTCGCATAGGTTAAGGAGGGGAAAAGAAGCTTTCTAAAAAGGGTAGGACAGGGGTGAGATCTAGTCATCTATATACATACATTAGGAGGCGGGTGAGAGTACATTTCAACTGATGTTACTGGAATGTAACATGAGAGGTAGGAAAAATGAGGCTAAAAACTAGTGGAACCAAGTCATGATGGATCTTACGTTCCATGCTCAGAAGCTTGAGCTTTGCCTTGGCGATTATGGGAGACTCTGAAAGTTTTCAGTTAAGGAGTTGACACAGGTAGATCTGCTTTTTAAAGACCTTACTCTTTGATCAGTGTAGAGGATGGATTTAAGGTAGGTGGGATTTAGAAACAAAGACATGAAGAAGGGGCCTTTGGAAAGGTCTAGGTAAGAGATGCAGAAAGTGTAGGCCAGGTTGGAAATAACGTGGATAGAGTCTAGACAAAGTTACCAACTCAAATCAAGTCTTTGACTATGTGGTCAAATAAGTGTTAGTGTCTTGGTTTGGGTTGTTTTTAGAAGTGGACCACAAGATGAGAATGGAAGCAAAAGTAGTGTAGTTTGGAGACGGAGAAAATGCCAGCAGGGAAATGGGGAGGTAAAATAGGGAAGGAAATTTGGCCAATAAAGGGCACATTTTCAAGCAAATTACCACTATGGGTAACTGGTACTTAATCCTGCTGTGGAACTTTGGAAGGCAGTATAGAACATATGCTTTAACATTATCCCACCCCAGGGAGACTCTAGACCCAGATGATTACATAGAAGGCTCCTGAATTTCCCTCCTTCCATGGACACACTGAATATACAGCTTTAAATGGAGCATTTCCCTCTAAGAGAAAAACAGGTACTAACTGAGTTACTCCTATATATTAGGCAATGGAGAATATCCACATCAGAATGGGTAGCTACGTGCTCACCATAAACCCCATCTTTGACATAACACCATATGATCAGGAGGGAACCACCGACTCCCAGCTACTACCTGAGGAGTGAAGAGTTCGAATCACATGTCTAGCACCCCAGCTTTTAAAGCTACCACCTGAGGGCTGGGCCCCCAAATCATCTAGTTGTGAAAGTCAGTGAGGCTTACATTCACAAGTCTAACAGTATTATAGCAAACAAAGCAGGTTTCAAATGGTGCAGGAGCACTCCCCATGGCTATACACCCAGGCTCAGCCCAGAGGGAGCAGGCAAAACACTGTCTCCCAGTTTCTGCCTGGAAGGGGTCTGACTGCATAACTTCCCAGCTACTGCCTGAGGGTCCAGCTTCTAAGCAGCTTTCACCTACGTGCTGACTACAGTCCTCCCAGGATCCTGAAAGAGCTGGTAGGAACTTTGCCCTACCAGCTCACTCCAACAATGAGACCAAGTTGCCAGCTTCCCCCTGGAAGGAGCTTGTTATCATATGTAGCACTCCAACTGTTATGGCTACTGCCCAAGGAATTGGCTTCCATATCACCTAGCTCTGGGGGCTGATGAGGCTTGGCATTCAATCCCCAGGACCACACAAAACAAAGTCATTGTTCTGTTTGGGCACACAAGCTCTCTCAATGACTGTTCCCTTTGGCTTAGCACAGAGTGACTAAGCCAAAACTCCAGCTCATGGTTTTTCCCTGATAGGGGCTAGACTGCCTATCTAACATTCTGACTTTCTCAGCTGCTGCCAGAAAGTTGGGCTTCCAATTAGCCAGTATTGGGAAGCTGAAGGGGCAGGCAATAAGCAATCCTCATAAAGACTGGACAGGTATATGGACATTTTCCATTCTTTGGGACACTGATGGGTCTTGGCACATCCCCAACTACTGGAAGCCATTAATAATAAAGACAGTGGATTAGACAATCAAAGGTTTGAGAGGCAACCAGGAGCTTGGGCTTGGCCAATTGAACAGGTTCATCTCCTACATGCCATCAGTCTTTCAAGACTGGGAGAGGTGACTGTTTTATCTAATGCACAGAAACCAACACATAGAATCAAGGAAAATGAAGAAATGGGAGAATATGTTCTAATGAAATAGCAAGACAAATCTCCAGAAACCAATCTTAGTGAATCAGAAATAAGTGATTTGCCCACTGGGGTGTTCAAAATAATGGTCATAAAGTTCACTGAGGTCAGGAGATCAATCAGAAATGAAGTAAGAATTTCAACAAAGTAATAGAAAATATTTTAAAAGTATCAAACAGAAATCATAGAGGTAAAGAATGCAATATCTGAATTGAAAATTTCAATAGAAGGATTCAACAACAGACTAGGTCATGTGGAAGAAAAGGTCAGTGAACTTCAAGACAGGGCAGTAGAACTCATCTAATCAGAGGAGTAAAAAGAAAAAAATTCAAGAGTGAAGATCGCTTAAGTGACTAATGGGGCATCATTAGATGGACCAATATACACATTATAGAGGGCTCAGAAGGAGAAGAGAGAGAGAAAAGAAGGCAGAAAACATATTCAAGAAACAATGGCTGAAAACTTCCCTAACATGGCTTCCAGATCTAGGAAGCCCAAAATGTACCAAAAAAGAGGAATCAAAAGAGACCCATATCTAGACAATTAAATTGTCAAAAGTTAAAGAGTAGATCTTAAAGCAGCAAGAGAAAAGCAGCTTGTTACATACAAGGGGACCCCTATAAGCCTATCAGCAGATTTTTCAGCAGAAACTTTGCAGGTCAGAAGGGAATGGGATGGATATAGTCAAAGTGCTGAAAGGAATAAAACTGCCAACCAAGAATGTTCTACTCAGCAAAGTCGTCCATCAGAACTGAAGGAGAGGGCTTCCCTGGTGGCGCAGTGGTTGAGAGTCCGCCTGCCGATGCAGGGGACACGGGTTCGTGCCCCGGTCCGGGAAGATCCCACATGGCGCGGAGCGGCTGGGCCCGTGAGCCATGGCCGCTGAGCCTGCGCGTCCGGAGCCTGTGCTCCGCAACGGGAGAGGCCACAACAGTGAGAGGTCCGCGTACCGCAAAAAAAAAAAAAAAAAAAAAAAGAACTGAAGGAGAGATTTGCAGTAGCAAATCAGGCCAGCATGCACTGAAACGGTAAGGCCGTAAGAAGAAAATGCAGGGTAACATATATCCTGGCAAACTTGGTAAAAACTGGAATGACTCTTGGACTTTTTTCTTGGGTCAATGGCTAGATGGTAATTCCATTAATTTAGAGAATAAGAGAAGAGGAATGGGTTTAGGAAGAAAAAATTATTTCAGGTTTGGACATATACTATCTTTGAGGTCTATACGGAATATTAGGTGGTTATGGCTTTCAGTCTCAAGGAAGAGATCTGGAACAAGAGATGTAGGTTTAGAAGTTATCAGCATACTGGAAATGTTGAAATCATGTGGACAAATGAAATCATTGGGGGTGATTTTGCAGAGTGAGAACAGTGGGCCAAGGAGGGAACTCTAGAGATCATCAACATGTCAGGCTTGTCTGGAGGAAGAGCTCTCTGTGACAGAAAATGAGAGTGAATGGACAGTGGTGCATGGAGGACAAGGATAATGAAGAGTCAGACACCAAGAGGCCAGAGAATTTCAATAAGAAAGAAGTCAGCAGTTTTAACTATAACCAAGAATAGGAGAGAGGTTTAATTATGTACATCTAATTGGCAGTCATTTGGTCTTTAGTGATTCTAGTGAGAATAGTCTGCAGTAGAATGATAGATGTACAATAATAGTGGGTTTAGGAGTGAGCCTACTTCTTTTCTGTGAATGAGATGGAGATTAGATGAAAGCTAGAGGAAGATTTAATTTCAAGCCGGGGTTTATGACACACTCATAGAACAAAGGGGGAAGGAATCAGTTAAGAGTAACAAACTGAAAGTGATGGGAAGAGGAGGTCTATATAGTGGGGTAAAGTGCCAGAAGAGGCAGTACTAAATGGTTTAGGTAAAGGGAGTGCTTAATCAGTAATAAGGATACCTCATTCTTAGAAGACTGAAAGAAAGCGGATAAGGATGAGTATGGGTGAATTTAAGTTAGTAGAAGGGGGCAAGTGGAAAAATACGGAAGAATATATCTTACAGCCTTAGTGCTTGTGTTGATTCAGGAGACCAGATGCTCTGCTGAGACTGCATGGTGTCTAGAGGAGAATGATTAAGGTTTGGAAAAGTTGTTGTGGAAATGGGAGAAGGAACTGTCTGAGTTCAGATAAAAGAATTGTTGAGACCCCACTGATTTTGCTGATTGAGGATTTGTAGCAGTGTGAGTACTGATTCTCCCTAGTAGTGCTCAGCCACCTGAATGTAGAAACAGAAAAGATTGTAGAATTGATCTCTGTTTGAGGTTTTATAGGGCAGGTGAGGTCCAAAAGACAGGGGTGTAAGAATGCTTAGTTTTCAGGGCTTCCCTGGTGGGGCAGTGGTTGAGAGTCCGCCTGCCGATGCGGGGGACGCGGTTTCGTGCCCAGATCCGGGAAGATCCCACATGCCGCAGAGCGGCTGGACCCGTGAGCCATGGCCGCTGAGCCTGCGCGTCTGGAGCCTGTGCTCCGCAACGGGAGAGGCCACAACAGTGACAGGCCCGCGTATCGCCAA
>NW_006774368.1:370730-371496 GCF_000442215.2 Lipotes vexillifer | reverse complement strand
AAAAAAAAAAAAAAAAAAAAAGAATGCTTAGTTTTCCTTGCGCTCATGCTGCATGTGCAATATGAGCTAGAGATTGGAGCACTCTGCATATTATAATCAATCCAGAACCCAGGCTGGAGGATCCATATCATGATCTTCATAATCTCCACTGTCACTACAGCAGGAGGAAAGGATTTTGGCAAGCCCTGCACTGCTTGTGAAAGCTTCTATCCATAAGTGACGCACATTAAAGCCATTCACATTTTATTGAACAAGTCAAATCACCTGGTCACTCCTAACTTCAAAGTGGGCAGGAAACGATGCTACCTTACGCTCAAAACGAGAGACAGGATGTTTATGTACAGTTCTAACGACTGCTTTTGCTTGGGCTTCTATGGTTACGTACTTTACCGTTCATATTCTCTTACTGTCTTTCGGCCTCCTCCAGTCCTAGCCTGCTTTACCTACTGCGTGTCTACATATTTCAAGTTTGGTTCTTAGCTACTTAGTCTTCAGTTGTTTCCTTGGGTATCTTTTCTGTCTTATCTTTTCTTCAGGTGATTCCCAGATTCAAGATCCATATCTTGACATCACTTTCTCTAGTCCCATTCTGTTAAATGTATCCCAGATGCTTCTACTGCATCTGTTGCTTGCACCTCAATTGGCCAGTGTTCAATACAGCAGTCACAAATTAATGTCCACTTGTATTTCTCTATTTCTGTTAATTTATTTTTCTTTGGTAGATTCTGTCTCAGCCTCAAAAGGCTGTCTAGATCCTCTCTTTCCC
>NW_006774368.1:366640-370620 GCF_000442215.2 Lipotes vexillifer | reverse complement strand
TCCCTTGAGATCAAGTGTCTGTTTTTTACTTTATTATTCATGGGTGTACACATAGTAGGTGTTCACAAAAAATACTGGCTGTGATTCTAATATTTTTTCTTCCTCTTTTTCTTTAGGATTCAAAGAATAATACTAGAACCACTTTCTGATGAAACATCTTTCCTCCTGTACATTTATTTTCACTAAGGCCAGAGTGAAATATGTATTTTATTATTATTATTATTTTTAGTTTAAGTAACTTTTATTGATGTAAAATAGATACAAAGAAGTTCATAAATTACAACTGTAGACTTGTATTCCTATCGTCCAGGTCAAAAAATAGAGCACTGTCATTCCCCAGAAGCTATGCCATGCCCTTGCCCACATGTTGCAGTGTCCTACCCCCAAGGATAAGCTCTAGGTAGCACCATAGATTTTTTTTGCCTGCTTCTGAAATTTTTATACATGGGATCATATGATATGCACACTTTTGTCTTTGAAATCTGTTGCTCAATGTTTTGTAAGACTCATCCATGTAGCTGTATATATTACTGCTCTATATTTTAGTGTATAAATATATCATGTTATATTTGTTCTACTGCAGACATACATTTAGGCTGTTTCCACTTATGAATTATTATGAATAGAGTTGCTATGAACTTTCTTGTACATGTATTTTGTTATATATATGTATGCATTCCCACTGGAAAATGAGTAGCATTTCTGAGTCAGAGGGTATATATATGTTGAAATTTACTGCCAGTTTTTCAAAGTGATTATACTATTATCCACTCCCATCAACATGTATAATAAGATCAACTACTCCATGTCCTTGTCAACATTTGAAGTATCTGTCTTTTATTTTAGACATTTTGGTGGATGTTTTATGGTCACCTTGTGACCATTTTAATTTCTCTGATAACTAGAGAATTTGAGCACTTTTTCATGGGTTATCAATAGTTGGATATTCTCTTTTTAAAGTGTAAAAATTACATGCCCATCTTTCTATTGAATTATCTGCCATTTTTTACTAGTTTGTAGGAATCATATCATGTTTGGTTATGAATTTTTTGCCAAATATATTTTCCATCATAATCAAAAATCTGTTCCAGATGGAGTGTAGATCTAAATGAGAATGGCAAAACAATAGAATATCTTTAAGGCAAAGAATCCTTAAGTAGGATTCAAAAGGTGTTAATCATAAGAAAGAAATGTGAATAATTGAACTATATTAGAATAGAGGGCTTTGGTTCAATAATCTACATTTATTTTCATCTAGGAGATTTGACCCAAGTGTTCCTCTTCCTAAGATACTTCAGTTGTCTGCTTATATCCATAGAGAGATGCCTCACTGTATCCAGAAAAAAAAAATCAATAATATATCTTTTATTTTGTTTTTAGTTTTATTTAGGCTCATGCTTAGAAAGGTTCCAATCTTTTTTTTTTTTACATCTTTATTGGAGTATAATTGCTTTACAATGGTGTGTTAGCTTCTGCTTTATAACAAAGTGAGTCAGTTATACATATTTTCCCGTATCTCTTCCCTCTTGCGTCTCCCTCCCTCCCACCCTCCCTATCCCACCCCTCCAGGCGGTCACAAAGCACCGAGCTGATCTCCCTGTGCTATGTGGCTGCTTCCCACTGGCTGTCTGCCTTACGTTTGGTAGTGTATATGTCCATGCCTCTCTCTCGCTTTGTCACAGCTCACCCTTCCCCCTCCCCATATCCTCAAGTCCGTTCTCTAGTAGGTCTGTGTCTTTATTCCTGTCTTACCCCTAGGTTCTTCATGACATTTTTTTCCCTTAAATTCCATATATATGTGTTAGCATATGGTATTTGTCTTTCTCTTTCTGACTTACTTCACTCTGTATGACAGACTCTAGGTCTATCCACCTCATTACAAATAGCTCAATTTCGTTTCATTTTATGGCTGAGGAATATTCCATTGTATATATGTGCCACATCTTCTTTATCCATTCATCCGATGATGGACAGTTAGGTTGTTTCCATCTCCGGGCTATTGTAAATAGAGCTGCAATGAACATTTACAATGTTATGAACATTTTGGTACATGACTCTTTTTGAATTATGGTTTACTCAGGGTATATGCCCAGTAGTGGCATCACACTCTTGCAGTGCTGGTGGGAATGTGAATTGGTACAGCCACTATGGAGAACAGTATGGAGGTTCCTTAAAAAACTACAAATAGAAAGGTTCCAATCTTAAGAAAAGTAGTTGATGAGGTAAAAAAAATAAACTAACATCCAGAGCATCACTAACTTATAACTAAACCGTAATCAAAATGAAGTATGAAAATGATAATTTTGGAATGATTTCTTTTTCCCATGTGTATTTTTGTTTAAATATGGTTTCAGTATTGGAGTTACAGAGACTCTGGAAGACAGGAATATGTTAGGTCTGCAGTAGGCTGTTCTTGGGCATGGTTTGGTTCATAGACCAGTGGCCACATTTTTTTTTTTTTTTTTTTTTTTTTTTTTAGCATGTACATTGGTAGAAAGAACTAAAACCTCCTTTCTTCTAAATTTCCTAAATGGGACTCCATTTGATAATTTGGAAGGGAGAAAGCTTAAGGGCTGACATGAGGCTTAGGGTCAGTTTAACCTATCCAAGTAGTGGACTTCTAGAATGTAATTAAAAAGCCTTTGAAGTTGGATTCAAGAGAATGTGATTGAAGTCTTCACTATATCACTTAACTATTAGGTGACTTTAGACTGAGCTCATCACTTTTTTTTTTGTCTCAGCTACTGTTTCTTATGAGATGACTGTACTCAGAGTCAATCTCTGAAATTTAGGGATAGTGACTTTTTTAACTCAACAATAAAGAGACAGAGTAAAAAAGTGATATTTGAGTAGCTTTTTCTATCAGCTGTAAGAGTTCTGAGAGCACCTGGGAAAAAAATGGGAGAGCAGGACCTGACTGTAATTCCTGTGCAGACTATTCTTGACGGTTGTGTGTTCAGGAGAGGTATTCTGTCTTCAGAGGCTGAGGCAGAGGCTAGCTGGAGGAGCCCTAGCCTGATGTAGGGGACAGCTCTGTCTAAACCAGCACCCTCAATTCATGGCCAGTCTAGCCGGAAGAAGGAGTTAAAGATAAAGAGTGCCTTACAGACAGAATTAAAAGATGGGAAAGGTATTTTGTTTTGTTGAAAGAGAGAACATTACCAAAACAAAAAACAAAGAAAAAAAAACCCCATGAAATGCAGGAAAACTTTTACAAAGAACTGAGAAAGAAGAATTACAAATCTTCAAAGATTTTCACCTAGAAAGAATGAGAAATATTATCTATATAGGTGAACTAAAAGGGAGGGAAAAACAGAAGAATTGCAAATATGTGAGCATGAGGAAATGGCAAAGAAAAGAAAATAGCCCAAAGGTGAATAAAAACATAAGGGGGATAGTGATGGAACTGTGAATTAGAGACAGAACTTAAAGTAGGGTGGGATGGAGAAAATGGGAACGGAGAAATGCGACAGTGGATTTATGAGTCACTCACTATGAACAGAGCAAGTTCCTATCTTTAGGTGAGTAATGATGGGTAACTAGTGGGAAGCTGGCATTGCTTATATGTTAATTCTCCTTAAAACTGTCAGGAGGAGCTCTTCTCGTTGTTGGGATCATTTCAAAAGCCCCAAGGCCACTGTAGGAAGGAAAAAGAGAAGGAGGCTTTATACAGTAGGAGTGAGGATTCTGGTGGAGAGCAGCTTGGGGGAGGGGTGCTGTAAATAGAGTCTCATTAGCACAGTCAAGCTTGGTGCCTGATTAATTATGGAGCACTTGATAAATAACGCCCTGAAGTGATGGAAATCAGGAGAAAAGGTACAGATAATTGAATGGAATTGAAGAACTGGCAGTATTGAGAGCATCATTAACATAGTTTTGCTGTTGTTGTTCTTGGCGTCTGCCCTTGTCACTATTGACTCTGGGCCTCAGCAGCTGCACATTTTGGTGCAAAAGAGGAAGCAGAGCTAGGGAAACATGAT
>NW_006774368.1:366150-366630 GCF_000442215.2 Lipotes vexillifer | reverse complement strand
AGGGAAAGATGATGGCAAGTAGAAACTGTTGTCTCTTATAGAAGCTCAGGGGTCCAGTGGGGTTTGCAACCAGTCTTGTCATCTGGAGCAGTAGGTGCCTTTATCTCTGTTCATTATGCAGAATTAACTTTTTCCTCATTTCCTGTGGAAGTCAGCCTTGGGTGTGTGACAGTGGTTGTCAGCATGGGTTATTTTGGATTGTTTTTTAGAAAGCTAATGCACATCACACATCTCCTCTGAAGATATCTCTGTTGGTGGTCATTTGGCTTCTACCCTGAATCAGACAAGTCAAGTTTCTGTTTTAGACAATGTAATAAAACATCCACACACAAGGTCTGAATGAATATCTCTTTGCTTGGCACTGTGCACATGCCTCTGAAACTGGGAATTTTTTTAGTTGTTAAACTTTTTTGTTCTCCCTATGCGTATCTGAGCTTATCAGGAATCTCTGTGGGTTTTCTTTTTTTTTTTTTTTTTTTT
>NW_006774368.1:364696-366140 GCF_000442215.2 Lipotes vexillifer | reverse complement strand
TTTGCAGTACGCGGGCCTCTCACTGCTGTGGCCTCTCCCGTTGCGGAGCACAGGCTCCGGACGCGCAGGCTCAGCGGCCACGGCTCACAGGCCCAGCTGCTCTGCGGCATGTGGGATCTTCCCGGACCGGGGCACGAATCTGTGTCCCCTGCATTGGCAGGAGGACTCTCAACCACCGCGCCACCAGGGAAGCCCATCTCTGTGGTTTTTTAATGAATATACTGGCAATAAAATTGAGAGAAGATCTGCACTACAGGCACTTTCAGATCAGTCTGGGGCAAATTTGATGAAACAAATTGAGAAGCAGTAGTAATTTCTCATCTCTCCCTGGAAGAGGAAAGTGGGTCTTCAACCAGGGACCATGTTGCATTTGTGCATGGAGATAGAGCTGCCTTCTGAGACCTGGAGTATGTTCCAGGTTACCAGGATATTGCTTGACATGCCCAGTTCTGCCTATGGTCTGCAGCAGGGTGGTGTGGAGATGGGAGCCAGATAGAAAATGCTAGGGTCTTAGGAGTAGCAGCTGCCTTTGCTGGCTTTTTAGTGCAGATAATAAAATAGCTTGGAGAGTGTCACATGAGATAGAACTGTTCTATAGAAAATACTGCCACTTGGGATACTGCCAAGCTTTATCTATCCCAAGTGTTTTTCTCCTCAGTTAAATTTTTTCTCTCTTCTCTCTTTTTTATTTTTGTTAAGGAAATAGAAGAACCAGTCCAGAAAGAATAAAAATTGACCTGAATGCTCATTAGAACACATGCTTACTCAGTCTCTCTTAAGATTTATTTTATTTACATGGAAACCACAATAAAACCTTCCTTCTACAGTAGCCGCAGGACATGAATAAACTTAGGGGCTGGACTCTGGAGAGTGTTCCTGGGCAAATGGATAGAGAGAGGAACATGAGTAGCCATTAGGAGCAGTGTTTCTCTGTAGTTTTGAGGTCTCTTCTTAAAAAATCTTCATGCTACATCTGCTTTGCTTCAGCTCAAGAATTTTTGTTTGTACTTGTTTTCCCATCTTGGTAGAACGTCTATTCAAAGGTTACTTTTTAAAAGGCACTTTCATATTTCCCTTGGTGTTAGAAAGTGTTGTTTCATAAAGAAGTTTTCCCAGATGTATCACACATTTCTTCCTTAATATAATTAGACCAGCCAGAGGCTCTAGAATGGTTTGTGTATTAAAACTAGTTAGTCAGCTCATGTCAAACATCTACTAGGAACAGGGCAACATGTCTACCCCAAGATCTAATGTGATTAGATCTTGACAAGATGAGTGTGTAAAATTTCACAAGTATCCAATAACCTAGAAGACTGTAGACTAGCCATCTAATTAATCTGGGACATCCAGACAGAAGTCTTGTGATTCATTCTAAATTCTTTAGCTAATAAGGCAACTTCCCTGTTTTGTTTTTTATCTGGATCTGAAATTCAGGCTTAGGCAG
>NW_006774368.1:360710-364686 GCF_000442215.2 Lipotes vexillifer | reverse complement strand
GCAGGAATAACTACTCCCCTTTTTATTGGGAGTTGTTCTTGTTTTGGTTTTTGTTCTTGTTCTGTTTTATTCAGTTCTGGCATTTCATGGTTTATCAGCAGGCACAGCTCAACAAGAGGCTATGAAAAGAAACTTCTAGGTTAGTCAAATTCTTTCTTTGTTGAGCATTGTGCTTGCTCTACTGATTTGTTCTAGGGTCCCCATGGAAATTCCTAGGGCAATGCAAACTCAGCTCATGACCACCTTGAACCACTGGGGGAAAAAATACATGAAACATGTACCTCAAGACCCGAGCAAAAGAGGTTATTTTTTCATAGATTCACTTTTCAGAAATTAGAAACGACACCGAAATTCGTAAATTGGAATTGCAATAGATGACATGCTGAAGGGATGAGATTGAGGAGAAAAATTTCTTATTTTATTTTTTTCCTAGATTTTGTTAGGAATTTTGATGAAAATCACCATTACAATCTGGACCATGGCTTTTTGAAAGTATGTGTATTTTTCTCTTAGTGATCTTTTTCTTTGTTGAAATTCTTACATATTTAAAGAAGTGTTCTTTCAGGAAAACAGCTATCCACGAGTGATTTGTCTGATCATTATTGTTAGGGTTAAACCTACATCTCAGCACGCTCCTCTTACAGCCTGATCTCAACTCGTAGATTGACTTGCTTTCTTATAACTTGATGTAGGGAAGACCACAGTGAGACACTGTTATAATTGAAATGTAACAGGTACTGAAGGGAGTCAAATGATTTCTTCTTATTTTCCACTTATTGCCCATCACAGTATCATTTCATTTATATACAATATCCTCTCCTGTACATTAGTTCAGGTTGTGGTTACTTGTACATTTTTGAACTTCTCTTTGACTTCAACAAACTCATTTAGTACAATTTCCTTTTAAACTCTTGTGTTTAATTCTCTCCTATTCCAGGGAAGAAAGCAGTTTAGTAGTGTAGTAGATTTAATGAGCGTCCTTTGTCATTTATGAATGTAAATGAAATTGTTGCTAGAATTGACATCTCTGAGCCACAACTCATGGCTATATTTTATTAAAGTAAACATCCAGAAGAGAAGAGGAACAATCAGACGTTCAGATATTTTGTCAACATGCTGTGAAGTGTCCAGATGTTTTAGAAACATCTGGTGTTTGACAGTTTTGTTTATTCCCACGGCTGTTTTGTGTTGCATAGGCACAGAGATGTCCCCTTAATTCAGAGACCCTGATAATCTCTTAGAGCAATGCGTTTCATAACGCATACCAGAACCCATGTTTATATCACAGCCCACTATATATGTGCATATTCACACCTACATCCACACCCCCCCCATAAATGTTTAATTGAATCAACTGCTTCACAGAGTGATACATAACCTTACTACATGTGATGGATTTTTCTATTCCATTCCATTATTTTGAAAAATAAGTAGCTCTGCATTAATTCCATTGCTTATGGAATTAAAGGGTTGTAATTCTCATTTCAAAAACTTCTATTAGAGTGTGCTTTCAAACTGGGGTGTCCCCCTTGAAGGATAGTGTGGACATAACATAATGGTATGTAACCTTGCAGTAACATTCAGAAAACTAGTGCAGTTCAAGCTTTGCTCTTCACAAGTACACTCTATGTGTTCATAGTGGACTTCATGAGTAAGGTAAGTATCTTTTAACCCCTACAGGGGTCCCACCAAGGAAAGAAAGGAAGATGGGAATTAGGAGACAGGGTTTCCCATGTTTGATTGCTTTTCAACAATTTTAATTGCCAGCCTTAGTGAAGATTCCCTAGAGAAGAAACTAGCTGTCAGTAGCAGCAGGCAAGATGCCAGTTCACTCAGGAGCTGTCAGCTCCATGTAGCTAACATTTCCCGGTGCCATCCTTTATTTAATTAAGGTAGAGGAGCCTCAGTGTACCATATTTGGCTCTACAGGTGGGGGATGACTTGCCGCCCCATTGTCAGAAGGCTCTTGGATCTTGCCTGTTATAACCACTTAACACCTACAAATCACCTGCTTGCATTAAGCACATCACCTGATTCATGTCTTGGTGGCCTAAAGGTAAAAATGTCACCGGACGTCTTGTTTACCTGGTAACCTCCTGTCTAAAGTATTTAGGCTTTTCATTCAGCTCTCGACCATTCCTCTGATCGCATTACTTTTCTAGACCTAAAGCAAGTCTCTCCATGGTCCTCATTATCTCCACAGATTCAGGAACCCTGAAGTCTTTAAACAAGTTTACTCTTATTCATCCCAGGAAAATGAAAATCTCTCCTACCTTTAATGGTATCTATGGGAAAAGAATAAACCTCAGGCTTTCATAATGTACACTGCTTTTTTTTTTCTGGAAAACATTATTTACAATGACCTTACGTCATTTCTGCTTAAATTTGGACGTATTTTATCATGTTCTCTCTTTATGATAGTGGAAAACAACTGCTCATCACCACTCTTGTAAAAACAAAAACAATTTAAAACTCCACATATTTATATATTTAATTGGAGGATGAATAATCCCAATCTCAAGTTTTTCCTAAAATATTTTCAATAAATATTATCCTCATATCTCTGTTTTCCTAAATTATTTTAATGTCTTTGCCTTTATCCTTTATTGTGGAGGACAAATCTGGCCAGTTTGCTAGTCTGGCTATGGCATGACTATGAGTGTCAGGTTTCTTAAACTTTAACCTACTGATCATGTATCCCAGCTTTTTCTGTATCAGTGATTTATATTGAGTAGATGTCAGGTATATATTTCTTTAATGGATACATTTAACTGCATTGCTATTTGGCTAATAAATTTTGACTTCTGAATTTGCACTTGTTGTGTTCCCATTCTTTCTTTAGTTTATTTTCCATTATAAACAGTATTACTCATTTTTATTCCTAGAACTTGCTGTTCACGCTTGGCTATTCTCCAATTTCTCAAGGTAACTTTGAATTCTAGTCCATTTTTTAAAGACTGCTAAGGTTTATGTGACCTAAAGAATTAATAATAAACTTTCTAATCCCTTTATCCAGAGAACCAGTGAAATTGTCTTGTTTCCAGGTCTGACTCATCTTGAACACTAATTATTAAGTGTATCCAAGACCAAATTATCAAATGATGAATCCTTGATTTATTCCTACAGTCAGCTGTGTCTGTATAATGCAGGAAACTAGTGGTTCTGTGATCCTGATGTTTTTCAGAGTATGGACTTCTCATGGTAGCTGTACATCTACCAAAATTCATTGAAATATGTTAGGAATTACAAAAAAAGTAGGGCCATATGGAAAATGCATAGACTGCCAGTTTGTTTTCAGATGGTCTACTGTACTCAAAATTGAATTTAAGTTGTTTCTTGTTCCTTTTATAGAGTATCACATTTGGTCAGATTTAGCTCATTTAAATGTTATTGTGAAGTGATCTAACACACTCCAGGTACTAACTGTACCTACTAACTGAACGCTTGGATAGAAATGTTGGTTGGGAGGAATACTTGATTGTGTTCCATGATTTTGTTGGAGTCCAGATGATAGAGACATCTGGTGATGAAGACAGGGAAGAAAATATTCTCCAGGTTTGAGAATGTTATTTTAGACTTTCACCTGCTTTCAAGATGAAAAGTACAAGATACAAATGAAAAGATGACTAGGAAATCAAATACAGTGTTCAGCTGGAGAGGACTAATAGAGATCATTAATGGTGCCTGGACTGGGGTGAACAATGGGGAGAGACGTATTGGGAGGGAACAGTGCTTTTTGAGTGTGAAATATTGGAGGAATAGTGAACTCAGTAATGGCACAGTGTACATAATTTCCACTTATATGATGGAGAATTGCATTAATTACATGTCAACCATTTCTCCACGTTTCTCAAGAATATTTTGGCTGTTACAGTTTTATTGATATATATTATGTTTCAATGTACATCCTGCACATAGGTAATTTTTTTTCCTTCTCTAAGAGTGATTCATTTTCAAATATGTTATTAGCAGGAAT
>NW_006774368.1:357091-360679 GCF_000442215.2 Lipotes vexillifer | reverse complement strand
AGGAATGCACAGATTCACTGACAAGAGAGAAATAATGTAGGGTTTCATCTAAATGGAAACAAATGGAGCCATATTTAGAGTTTTGTTCATCCTGTTAATCCAATTCATTCTAAAAACTCACTAGATATCTGTTGACTTCATACTCTGTATAGCTGGGAATGGAGATGAATAAAAAAGTAATGTAAAATACAGAGCCTTCTTTCCAGAAGTTCATAGATTATATAAGAATACAAGTCATATTCATATGAAACAGTGCGTAATGATAAGGGGTGGTATGTACTTAAGGCCAAAATTAGCATTAAAGAGAGCCATATGGACTCTTGTGGGCTGGAAGGGATTAGATAATAAAGAAGTCCTCAGAATTACCCACCTCAAACTGTCAGCTTACTCTAAGCCAGATTTTGGGACAGTTCTCTTTCCAGGGAGGAGAAATTTATGAAACTTCAGTTCATTCATCTAGATGGCTCAGAATCACATCAGAATGGCTGCTGGTCCAGCTTTATCCTGTGCCCCAGTTCTAGAGCTTGGGCCCCTGTGTTGTATGTGGCACAAAGCCACGGCCATATACCGTGCTGCCAATTATTTAATCCTGTACTCCTATGCTTTTGTGCCTTTAATATTCAAACAAGGGATGTATAATAGAATTGCCAAGCCAAGAAATGAATTGTAGTATATATTAAGTCAGCATGCTTTTGCAGACTTTGCCAACAATACTTGGGATATTACAGTTCTATGAGAACAACTCAGGGTGGTATATTAGAAGATGAGTATGTCGGAAGGCCCGGGGCCTTTGTTTGTGGGTATTGTTTATTTATGAAATGTTTGATCATACATAGAATTCAGTTAACTAAGGCAGAAGAATGCCAATGGACTGGTAGAATAATGAGGGTTAATAGACTAGAGGATAAGATGAGGATGAAATTTGCATTCTATGGGAGGGGGAGAGAAGGTTAGAAGGAAGGATGGAACTGGAGCCCTGTAAGGCAGAGAGCATGATATATTTTTCATTGTGTCCTCAGTGCTTAGCACAGTATCTGGAACATAGTAGATATAAAACAAAATCTGCTGGGTGACTGATGGAGAGAGAATACCAGATTTGAGATTCTGATTTCAAATGATGATAAAAGGTAAGGGATGGTGTAGGCCAAGGTTGAAGAAATATGACGCCAGAGCATCTCTTGGGCATCGAGGAACAGTGAGTCAGAGTATTGCCTGGAGGCAAGTGATTTTATTACAAACAAGAGGAGAAAGGAAACCTCAAAGATAGTGAAAGTAGAAAGTGGGTTTGAAGCTCATTGGGAAGTGCAGAATAAGCAGATCTTTCATCCCAGCCCCCTGAGGTGGTAGAGGTGGCGGAGCCCAGAGAAAGGCCAGGTGGCAATCTTAGAAGAGATAAGTCTGGTTAAGCCATACTTATCAAGAGGAAGAAATGGTCCTAATCAAAAATGTAAAGGAATTTGTTCAAAACACAAGAGAGATTCTAAATCTCTGGCACACATGAGCAGTTTTGGAAGAAGAGGACCTAAGAAGAATGAGCTGATATGAATAGGGTTGAGAATACAGGGATAAAAGGGGAAAATAATCATAGGAATTAAGGTAAATGGTGTAAGAGGGATTAGAAACATGAATGTTAAAATCTTAAACATATTTATTTTGCTGCAGTTACTGGGTCTCCAAGTGGAAATACCCAGTGAGCAGATGAAATGTTTGAATGCAGTTATTTATGTCTTTTGTTTTGATTACTCTCAATATTTAATATTTTGTAAAAGAAATAGGCACTATTACAAAGCATGGATAATCAATGCTGGAGAACAGTTTAAGATTGTTTAAGGTCATGAAGTTAGCATGTAGTGAGCCCTTAACTATGTGTCAGGCCGTTTGGAGAGCTTTAAAGACATAAATTCATGTAATCTCCAAAAAGGCCCTGTAGAGTAAGTACCAGTATTATCCCAAAGCCATGGGGTAGAAAAAAAGGTAAATGAATTATAAATAAAAAACAGAAAATTATAATCAGAAAAAGGTAAATAAATAAACAGAAATTTAGTAATGGAGTTAGGATGGGACTCTAACCAAATTTTTCAAACAGATCCTTCTTTTACTTCCCATTAACATGGTTTTTAACATTAAATCTCTCTGACAACCATCAAACTTTCTCCATTATTGTGGTAACTTCCTCTTGGCAGAGACCATTCATTTTTCTGCATCTAGCAAAAACAGGTAGAATGGGTTAAACAATTGAGGGAGTAAACACTGACAGAATAACGTGAGCCAACGTGCAAGCATTACAAAGAGATGAAGGATGACATAATTCAATGGGACGATAAAATGTGATGGATTTCCTAACCACCCAATCTTTCATTGGCAGGCTTGTCCTGTTCTTTCTGATGCAGCTTGATTATTCTGGCTTGCAAGATACTGAATGACCCTAGTGTTAGAAGCTACTGCAATACACTGTTGATCACTCACTCACAGGTGAGATGAGTTAGTTTACAGATAATCCCTAAACTTTTCCTAAAATTATCTGTTTATTTTCTATGCTATCCAAAATTCACTGAATATCTACAAAGTCTCCTTGATTATAAGCCCAGGAAATGAGAGGTATATCCAGTGAGGATGGGAGATGTGAACTACATAAATTGTAAGTGACGTGAGAGATGCTGGGAACAGTGGTTAAATCATTTCTTCTAGTGCCATGCCTAATAGACTCTCCATAAGTGTTTATTGAATTGAATTAAATTTAATTAACATAGAACCAATAAAATATTTTATATGATGTGTATAAAATTACAGACTGTTTCTAGCATAAATTTAAAATGTTGATTTAGATCTCTATTTATTGACCTGGAGTGATGTTCACAATGTACTGTTGGGTAAAAGAAGGAAGGTTCCAAAATACAATGTATGCTAAGCTATGTTATCTAAGTAGAATATTACATATGGATAGCTTTTGTTTGTTTGTTTGTTTTTTTGTTTTTTTGCGGTACGCGGGCCTCTCACTGTTGTGGCCTCTCCCGTTGTGGAGCACAGGCTCCGGACGCTCAGGCTCAGCGGCCATGGCTCACAGGCCCAGCCGCTCCGCGGCATGTGGGATCTTCCCGGACCGGGGCACAAACCCGTGTCTCCTGTATCGGCAGGCGGACTCTCAACCACTGCGCCACCAGGGAAGCCCCTGGATAGCTCTTTTTAATTGATAAATCTGAGGCCATATAGCCTAATTGTTGAGTATGTGGTCTTTTAAAAAAATTTTATTTATTTATTTAAAAAAATTTTTTTGACTGTGCCACATGACATTTGGGATCTTAACTCCTTGACCAGGGATCAAACCCACACCCCCTGCATTGGAAGGTGTAGTCTTTTTTAAAAATTAATTAATTAATTTTTTATACAGTAGGTTCTTATTAGTTATCTGTTTTATACATATTAGTGTATATATGTCAATCAAAGGCAAAGTATTAACCACTGGACCACCAGGGAGGTCCCTGTGGTCTTTTATTTTTTTAAATTTTTATTGGAGTATAGACGATTTACATTGTTGTATTAGTTTCAGGTGTACAGCAAAGTGACTCAGTTATATATATATATATATAT
>NW_006774368.1:348101-357081 GCF_000442215.2 Lipotes vexillifer | reverse complement strand
ATATATATATATATCCACTCTTTTTTAGATTCTTTTCCCATACCGGTCATTACAGGGTATTGAGTAGAGTCCCCTGTGCTATACAGTAGGTCCTTACTAGTAGAAAACAAACTTATGGTTACCAGGAAGGAAAAGGGGAGGAGATAAATTAGGAGATTGGGATTCAGCATGTGGTCTTTGGAGTCAGACGGCCAAAATTTTAACTCTGGATACCCCTCTTACCAGTCGTGTAACTGTGAGTAAATAGTTTTTCCAGGCTTCAATTTTCTGATTTACAACATGGGGAAATCATGAACATTAAAAGAGAGATCATAGGTATAAAAATTTTTTAATATAATGCCTGGTTTATAGTAAACATGCAAATAATGTAACTATTATCCTTCTTATGAGAGAAATATGGAATAAGGTTTACCAAAATGTTAACAAGTTTTTTTTGTCCATTTTTAATATTACTACTTTAAGCGGGAATAATTTTAAAATTATTTTACTATTTTTTTTTAATTTTAAGGAATAAAATAACATAGAATCTTTGTGTTAGAAGAGAATTTAGATGGTATTTGTCCCAATTTCCCAATAAGTGTCTTAGTACCTAACTAAATTATACCATCTCTGAGCACAGACTCTATATCTTCTAGTCTTTTTGAGACTACTTTAATGTGGTATGCTTAGAGAAATCAAGAGTCTTTGTCATTTCTCTCCCAAGGTATAGCCACCCCATCATGGGATGTATGTACTTAGATTCTTAATACACTTCTCATTCTCCCTTTGCATCTGAGAGGGCTTCAGTAACATGGCCTCCTGGGGACCAAAGGAAAAGCATCATTCTTTATCACTCTTCTGGATCTTTTTCATAAGAAGAGCTTATACACAGAAGAGTTTAACTTTCCCTGGCATCATTAACCTTAACAGCTGTCTCCCAAACAGCATCCTGAGTCTTTACAAAGCAGATTAGGAAGATTGCAGCACAAGTAGTACAACACTGAGGGTATCCATGAGGGAATATCTACTGGAGTCCCTACTCTCAGACCTCTCACAGGTTGCCCCTACACACATATTTCATGCAGTAGTTCCGAAAATCATCCAGGGATCTGGGGGGAAAATGAAAAGAAAACAAATCTGTACTTGAGAATGCGTATTCGAGGTTACTTTTTGGACCTGGGGTTTTAACCTGGGATTGATAGTCTGTTGAACTGCGACTCCCCAGTTTTGTCTGGACTCCAATTACCTGTTGCCCTGCCCATGCCCAAGGCTCTTCTAGGGGTGAGCCTTTAGCCGAGAAGGTACTCTAATCCTTGGGTAGAACTGTCTGGTGGGAGCTTTGAGAAAGGGAGAGCTAAAATATATGTGGAAATAATAGAATTAAATTAGAGGCTACATACCATACAGCTGTCAAAGGAGCCACGTACAGGACTTAAAATACAGATACGGTATAAAACATTAGATGCACACCACTTCCACCCTGACAGGCATTAAAGAGATTGAGCTTGCTTTTTGCTCCCTCATAGGTTTTATCCCCTTTGCCCTTGTGAAATAAGCCTTGATTTTAATCAACACACATTTATACAAAGCTGCCCACATAGAGTAAGAGATTAAGAGCAAACCATCTCGCCTCAGGCAGCTACTCAGTTCACTAAGAACATACTCATTAACTTTCCCTGATCCTTCCTTCCTTTTGGTGACCTCCAGACTTCTTGGCTCTGATTGCACTTAAGGCAAACCTAAGCTCCTTCCTTAAGTTGACCTCTCTCAGCTTGCCTGGTAAAAAGGCACTACTGTATTGCTCTGCTGGGACAGTAAGTTAAAAACAAAATAACGATGTTGAAGGATGTGTCAAAAGCCCGGGATGATGGTATTAAAATATATTTCCAACATTCTGGAAAACCCTTCCTGTCAGATGAGAGATTTGTTTTTTGTTTTGTTTTTTTGGACTCTGAGAAGTATTACTTTGCTATGTTTATTTTGAGGTTCTCAGAAGACATAAGCTTTATTGTGGCTTTCTTGGCATAGCCAATTTTAAGTATATACCTGCTTGTGGCGTTAATCCTTATGTATAACCAGAGACTTTGCCATTAGCAATGGAAAACTGCTGAAATCCATGGATACATGCTTGGTCCTTTTCCAGCTACTTGCTGGATCTATACCTCAGTTTCCTCACCTACAAAATGAGGATAATAATTGGTCTCTTCTGTTAGTGAGGATTAAATGAGTGAATCCTTAAGCAGGTTCATCTACTTTTGTTGTTTTCCTTCCCCTACCACCTAGCTTTTTGTGTTCCTCAGCCACATCCTTCCCTCCCACCCCTAATAAACTAATTCCATTTTTCTAGCTTTCATTTTTTATAAAGCATTATGGTTTCACACCCCCCACCCCTTTACCAATTGTTCAGAAGTTAGTTGACCCCTTCCTTCATTTCATATTATTCACTAATTATCAAAATATCTAAATCAGGAAAAAAATATATTTTCAATTAAGAAATAAACAGATCTCCTGTTCTCATTGGCAGGTATAGCACTCTTTGAACACTTCTGTTCTCTTTAGAAAAATACTTGCAGAGTGCCATCTCTAGTTCCTTTACAGAAAAGATACATTTTAGTAACAATTGTAACATTTTTACTCTTAATACATGAGTAGCTATAATCCGTATTATAACTTAAATGCATTTTCACCAATGATGGTACAAGCCTTTCCACTGTTGTTGTTGATTAATTTGATTAGCACTATTCTTAAAATCTTACAATGGACAGTTTTAGCATTAAGTTTATATGAGGCCTCAGTTAGAAGCTGTTGCTAGAGATATTGCTAAAACATGACTGAACTCCTAGGGGTCAATGATTTAATATTGCTCTAGCTGTCAGTAATTGTGTTTCTTGGAAAAACATGAATGATCATGTAAGGTTAGATAGTTTATTTAAGATTTTTCTTGTTTCTTGAGGTAGGCTTGTATTGCTATAAACTTCCCTCTTAGAACTGCTTTTGCTGCATCCCATAGGTTTTGGATCGTCGTGTTTTCATTGTCATTTGTTTCTAGGTATTTTTTGATTTCCTCTTTGATTTCTTAAGTGATCTCTTGGTTATTTAGTAACATATTGTTTAGCCTCCATATGTTTGTATTTTTTATGTTTTTTTCCCTGTAATTGATTTCTAATCTCGTAGAGTTGTGGTCAGAAAAGATGCTTGATATAATTTCAATTTTCTTAAATTTATTGAGGCTTGATTGGTGCTCCAAGATGTGATCTGTCCTGGAGAATGATCCGTGTGCACTTGAGAAGAAAGTGTAATCTGCTGTTTTTGGATGGAATGTCCTATAAATATCAATTAAATCTATCTGGTCTATTGTGTCATTTAAAGCTTGTGTTTCCTTATTAATTTTCTGTTTGGATGATCTGTCCATTGGTGTAAGTGAGGTGTTAAAGTCCCCCACTATTACTGTGTTACTGTCGATTTCCCCTTTTATAGCTGTTAGCAGTTGCCTTACGTATTGAGGTGCGCCTATGTTGGGTGCATATATATTTATAATTGTTATATCTTCTTCTTGGATTGATTCCTTGGTCATTATGTAGTGTCCTTCCTTGTCTCTTGTAACATTCTTTACGTTAAAGTCTATTTTATCTGATATGAGTATTGCTACTTCAGCTTTCTTTTGATTTCCATTTGCATGGAATATCTTTTTTCATCCCCTCACTTTCAGTCTGTATGTGTCCCTAGGTCTGAAGTGGGTCTCTTGTAGACAGCATATATATGGGTCTTGTTTTTGTATCCATTTAGCGAGCCTGTGTCTTTTGGTTGGAGCATTTAATCCATTGATGTTTAAGGTAATTATCGATATGCATGTTCCTATGACCATTTTCTTAATTGTTTTGGGTTTGTTTTTGTAGGTCCTTTTCTCCTCTTGTGTTTCCCACTTAGAGAAGTTCCTTTAGCATCTGTTGTAAAGCTGGTTTGGTGGTGCTGAATTCTCTTAGCTTTTGCTTGTCTGTAAAGCTTTTGATTTCTCCATCGAATCTGAATGAGATCCTTGCAGTTGAGAGTAATCTTGGTTGTAGGTTCTTCCCTTTCATCACTTTAAATATATCATGCCACTCCCTTCTGGCTTGTAGAGTTTCTGCTGAGAAATCAGCTGTTAACCTTATGGGAGTTCCCTTGTATGCTATTTGTCATTTTTCACTTGCTGCTTTCAATAATTTTTCTTTGTCTTTAATTTTTGCCCATTTGATTACTGTGTGTCTCAGTGTGTTTCTCCTTGGGTTTATCCTGTATGGGACTCTCTGTGCTTCCTGGACTTGGGTGGCTATGTCCTTTCCCATGTTAGGGAAGTTTTTGACTATAATCTCTTCAGATATTTTCTCTGGTCCTTTCTGTCTCTCTTCTCCTTCTGTGACCCCTATAATGTGAATGTTGTTGTGTTTAATGTTGTCCCAGAGGTCTCTTAGGCTGTCTTCATTTCTTTTCTCTCTTTTTTCTTTATTCTGTTCTGCAACAGTGAATTCCACCATTCTGTCTTCCAGGTCACTTCTCTGTCCTTCTGCCTCAGTTATTCTGCTATTGATTCCTTCTAGTGTATTTTTCATTTCAGTTATTGTGTTGTTCATCTCTGTTTGTTTGTTCTTTAATGATTCTAGGTCTTTGTTAAACATTGCTTGCATTTTCTCTAGCTTTGCCTCCATTCTTTTTCTGTGGTCCTGGATCATCTTCACTATCATTATGCTGAATTCTTTTTCTGAAAGTTTGCCTATCTCTGCTTCATTTAGTTGTTTTTCTGGGGTTTTATCTTGTTCATTCATCTGGTACATAGCCCTCTGCCTTTTCATCTTGTGTATCTTTCTGTGAATATGGTTTTTGTTCCACAGGCTGCAGGATTGTAGTTCTTCTTTCTTCTGCTGTCTGTCCTCTGGTGGATGAGGCTATCTAAGAGGCTTGTGTAAGTTTCCTGATGGGAGGGACTCGGCAGTATTATTTAAAGGAGTGATTCTTCAGTTTAGTTGTCAAAGTCAAGATGGCCTGAACAACCATGGGGACAGAGGACAGGAAAAGGAAGTCATTTTAGCAGAAAAAAAATTTTAAAGCATGAAATAATATGGGACCTGGAAATCAGGTTTAGTAGATCATGGCAAGAGATAAGATTACAAACAAGTGGGCTTAGACCATATGGGGCACTATTCAAGGGCCTGGTTTTCGAGAATATTATCTCGTGGTTGTATTTAAAGAAGACAAAGGTTAAATTAGTGATGTTATGGGAATAATTGGTCTCTTGATGTAATCCAGGAGGAAAATGTAGAAGGCAGGACTAGGCAGAGTTATTGATAGAGGGATGGATTCAAGAAATTTATAACAGAGATTAGAGAAAACCTGGACCTCAGTTGGGAATGGGGGATAATGGAAGTGGTAGGGGATGGATTGGTGGCATCATTGGCTATGTGGATTGGATAATGTAATGGATAGTTTTTTCAGTATTTGAAAAAACGAATACATAACGTGGAGGGGAATGTTAAGGAAGAGTTCTGTTTGCTGCATAACAAATTATACTCAATTTTAGCAGCTTAAAATAACAAGCTTATATTGTCTCACCTTTTCTTTGTGTCAGGAATTTGGGAGCAGCTTAGATGAGTGGTTATAACTCAGGATCTCCCATGATTACTTCAAGATGTTGGATAGAGTTACAGCCATCTGAGGCTTGACTGAGACTAGAGGATCTTTTTCTAAGATGATTCACTCACATGACTTAGCAGGTGGCTAGTGTCAGACAGGCTTCTCCAAAGGTCTGCTCGAGTATCCTTATGACATGTTAGTTGGCTCCTCTCAGAGCAGGTAATCCAAGGGACATCACAGAAGAAGACACGATGTCTTTTATGATTCAGCCTCATAAGCCACACATGCTATTTCTGTAAAATCCCAGTGATTACACAGGTCAGCACAATTTAATGTGGGAGGGAATGTTAAAACAGTGTGAATAGTAGGAGGAGTAGGAGACATGGATCATTAGGACTGTCTTTGAGGCTGACTACCAGAAGGCATATTGAGTTTAAGTGTCAGGAAGTAATAAGCTCCATAAGTAGTAAGCAGTCAGATATATGGGTCAGGAACACAGGAGAGAGTTCAGTCTAGTAAAAAAGAATGTTTAGAGGGATGATAGGACAAAACCATAACATTTTGGAAAGTCTACATTCAAAAGTTTGTCACAGGGAAGCAGTGCATTAACAAGGCTGAGGAGGAGGGATCAGGGAGTGAGGAACCTAGCCAGAGGATAATAGTTGCCCTGAAATTAATAGTGGTGAGTTTCACATGGTGGAAATAAAGTCTAGGAAGAATGTATTGGATTTGGTAATTATGACATAATTCATGACCTTTACCAGTGAATTAGGAGAGAAGTAGAAAACTAATGACACAGAATATGAAAAAAAAGTGAAGAAATGGAGACAGTAAGTAGCAATTATATTTTCAAGGACTTGGCTAAGAAAGGAAGTGAAAAAGGAGCTATGGCAGAAAGAGGAGCTGCAGAGAGATCATGTATGTGATGGGAGGAAACTGAGGATGTTGGGAGAGGAAAACTGAACATTTAGGAAATAGAAAAGGTAACTAAAAGAACAGCGTTCCAGAAGAGAAAGGAGATTTTCTCAGCAAGAATCCAGGTAGAAGGCTTACTTCAAATATGCATTAAAGTTTCCTTTTCTGCAGAGGTGAATGTCTGCAGGAATATGAAATAGTTGAGATTGTTCATGTTGGAGATAGCAATTTTCTCTGAAAAGTATGAGTTCTTGTCAAAGTGGGGTTTAGGGCAGAAGTGGAGTGGAGGACCTCAGAAAATCGGTAGTTTAGAATAGCCTTGTGGAGAGAGAAAATGGGTGACCACACCAGGATGGTAAAGTGCTCAAGGGTCTCCACTGAGTTTGAAGATCATAAATTTATGGTGGCACCAGTGGGTATTCTTGAACTTTAAAATATTGAGTTTAGAAAACTAGGTAAAAGAGAGGCCGTGTTGTTTTGTGGTTAAAACAGACTGTGGAACTCAGTAACCTGAGTTTAAATGCAGTTCCGCTGCTTAAAGCTTTATAATCAAAGGTAAATTTACCTCTATGAGGCTGTAGTGTTTAACTTACAGAGTTGTTGTGAGGATTAAATTAATTTGTATATGTAAAGCATTAAGAAAATCAAATAGTACATGCTGAACACTCAATAAAAAGTAGTTAGTTTTATGAAGGTTATTGAATTTTATTTGTCTCACTTGAAAAATTTCCTTCCACATATTTGTTTCTCTTATTTTAATAAACAGTATAGTTTGGTTTCAAGCATTTTTAGGAGCAAATTTGAACTACAACAAATGAATTCTCTTGGAAGCTTAGTAACCTTATTGTATAGATCAAGATGTTTTGTGTAAGTACTGAAGGGAAATTCAGTGACTAATCAGTAAGTCAAAAACCAAAACCAGAATCACCCTTCCCACCACTCCTCATGCAAACTTCTCTTTGCTGCAAACTTCAGCATCTTAGCAAACAGGCGTGCTGTGCCTTGGACAACCATACGTGCTTGGTGACACTTGAAGTCCTTTCTTCCCTCTCATGGGGCTTTACAGCTTGGAAGAGTTGGTGTGAAACTTTCCAGGCCAAGCAGAGGTGGGATGGTATGACCCTGGGCCTTCTGCTAGACCTGTCTACACCTCCGGCCCCACTTGAAACCCTAAAGGATAAAGGAATTGCAGTCGAGAATATCCAGTCACGTGTCTCGAGCACAGTTACTACACAGTAGAACAAGGTCTCCTGAACAGAAGAAAAGACTGGGTTTTTTTCAGCACTTTATCCTATCTCTACCTTGTGGCTGACAGGATCTTGGTGCTCTGGCTGGGTGTCAGCACTGAGCCTCAGAGGTGGGAGAACCAAGTTCAGGACATAGGACCACCAGAGATGGCCTCACATAATATCAATCGGCGACAGCTCTCCCAGAGTTCTCCATCTCAACGCTAAGACCCAGCTCCACTCAATGACCAGCACCTCCAATGCTGGACACCCCATGCCAAACAACTAGCAAGACAGGAACACAAACTCAACTATGAGCAGAGAGGCTGTCTAAAATCATAATAAGTTCATAGACACCCCAAAACACACCACCAGGCGACGGCCTGCCCACCAGAAAGATCCAGCCTCATCCACCAGAACACAGGCACCAGTCTCCTCCACCAGGAAGCCTACACAACCCACTGAACCAACCTTCCCCACTGGGGGCAGACACCAAAAACAATGGGAACTATGAACCTGCAGCCTGTGAAGAAAAGACCCCAAACACAGTAAGTTAAGCAAAATGAGAAGACAGAGAAATATGCAGCAGATGAAGGAGCAAGGTAAAAACCCACTAGAACAAACAAATGAAGAGGAAATAGGCAGTCCACCTGAAAAAGAAATCAGAGCAATGGTAGTAAAGCTGATCCAAAATCTTGGAAATAGAATGGAGAAAATATAAGAAATGTTTAACAAGGACCTAGAAGAACTAAAGAGAAAACAAACAGTGATGAACCACACAGTAAGTGAAATTAAAAATTCTCTAGAAGGAATTAATAGCAGAATAACTGAGGCAGAAGAACGGACAAATGACATGGAAGATAAAATAGGGGAAATAACTACCGCAGAGCAGAACAAAGAAAAAAGAATGAAAAGAATTGAGGGAAGTCTCAGAGACCTCTGGGACAACATGAAAAGCACCAACATTCGAATTATAGGGGTCCCAGAAGATGAAGAGAAAAAGAAAGGGACTGAGAAAATATTTGAAGAGATTATAGTTGAAAACTTCCCTAATATGGGAAAGGAAATAGTCAATCAAGTCCAGGAGGCACAAAGAATCCCATACAGGATAAATCCAAGGAGAAACATGCCAAGACACATATTAATCAAACTATCAAAAATTAAATATAGAGAAAAAAATTAAAAGCAGCAAAGGAGGGCTTCCCTTGTGGTGCAGTGGTTGAGAGTCCGCCTGCCGATGCAGGGGACGCGGG
>NW_006774368.1:342308-348031 GCF_000442215.2 Lipotes vexillifer | reverse complement strand
CTAGAAACACACCAATACACATATCCATCAAACTGACAGAAATTAAATACAAAGAAAGCATACTAAAAGCAGCAAAGGAAAAGCAAGAAATAACATACAAGGGAATCCCCGTAAGGTTAACAGCTGATCTTTCAGCAGAAACTCTATAAGCCAGAAGGGAGTGGCAGGACATATTTAAAGTGATGAAATGGAAAAAACTAAAACCAAGATTACTCTACCCAGCAAGGATCTGATTCAGATTCGATGGAGAAATTAAAACCTTTACAGACAAGCAAAAGCTAAGAGAGTTTAGCACCACCAAACCAGCTTTACAACAAATGCTAAAGGAACTTGTCTAGACAGGAAACACAAGACAAGGAAAAGACTTACAATAACAAACCCAAAACAATTAAGAAAATGGTAATAGGAACATACATATCAATAATTACCTTAAATGTAAATGGACTAAATGCTCCAACCAAAAGTCATAGACTGGGTGAGTGGATACAAAAACAAGACCCATATATATGTTGTCTACAAGAGACCCACTTCAGACCTAGGGACACATACAGACTGAAAGTGAGGGGATGGAAAAAGATATTCCATGCAAATGGAAATCAAGGGAAAGCTGGAGTGGCAATTCTCATATCAGACAGAATAGACTTTAAAATAAATACTATTACAAGAGACAAAGAAAGACACTACATAATGATCAAGGAATTAATCCAAGAAGAAGATATAACAATTGTAAATATTTATGCACGCATCATAGGAGCACCTCAGTAGATGAGGCAAATTCTAACAGCCATAAAAGGGGAAATCGACAGTAACACAATGATGATAGGGTACTTTAGATTGGTTCAAGATGGTGGAGTAGAAGGGCGTGCTCTCACTCCCTCCGTCAAGAACACCGGGATCACAACTAACTGCTGAGCAATCATCAGGAAGACACTGGAAACCACCAAAAAATATACCCCACATCCAAAGACAAAGGAGAAGCCACAATGAGACGGTAGGAGGGGCACAATCACTAGAAAATCAAATCCTATAACTGCTGAGTGTGTGACTCACAAACTGGAGAACACTTATACCACAGAAGTCCACCTACTGGAGTGAAGGGTCTGATCCCCATGTCAGGCTTCCCAACCTAGAGGTGCAGCAACGGGAGGAGGAATTCCAAGAGAAACAGACTTTGAATGCTAGCCAGTTTTGATTGGAGGACTTCGACAGGACTGGGGGAAACAGAGACTCCACTCTTAGAGCGCACGCACAAAGTAGTGTGCCCATCAGGACCCAGGGGAAGGAGCAGTGACCCCATAGGAGACTGAACAAGACCTACCTGCTGTTGCTGAAGGGTCTCCTGCAGAGGCGCGGGGTGGCTCTGTCTCACTCTGAGGACAGGGATGCTGGCGGCGGAGGTTCTGGGAAGTGCTCTTTAGCGTAAGCGCTACCAGAGTCGGCCATTGGCCCCACAAAAGAGCCCGGGTAAGCTCCAGTGTTGGGTCACCTCAGGTCAAACAACCAACAGGGAGGGAATGCAGCCCCACCCATCAGCAGTCAAGTGGATTAAAGTTTTACTGAGCTCTGCCCACCACCAGTCCCATCAGGAAACTTGCACAATCCTCTTAGATAGCCTCATCCACCAGAGGGCAGACAGCAGAAGCAAGAAGAACTACAATCCTGCAGCCTGTGAGAAAAAAAACACATTCACAGAAAGATACACAAGATGAAAAGGCAGAGGGCTATGCACCATATTAAGGAACAAGGTAAAACCCCAGAAAAACAACTAAATGCAGTGGAGATAGGCAACCTTCCAGAAAAAGAATGCAGAATAATGATAGTGAAGATGATCCAGGACCTCAGAAAAAGAATGGAGGCAAAACTAGAGAAGATGCAAAAAATATTTAACAAAGACCTAGAAGAATGAAAGAACAGAAAAACAGAGATGAACAATAGAATAAATGAAATGAAAAATACACTAGAAAACCTACCTAAGGAGACAAAAGACCTGTATGCAGAAAAGTATAAGACACTGATGAAAGAAATTAAAGATGATACAAATAGATGGAGAGATATACCATGTTCTTGGATTGGAAGAATCAACATTGTGAAAATGACTCTACTACCCAAAGCAATCTACAGATGCAATGCAATCCCTGTCAAACTACCACTGGCATTTTTCACAGAAGTAGAACAAAAAATTTCACAATTTGTATGGAAACACAAAAGACCCCGAATAGCCAATGCAATCTTGAGAAAGAAAAACGGAGCTGGAGGAGTCAGGCTCCCTGACTTCAGACTATACTACAAAGCTACAGGAATCAAGACAGTATGATACTGGCACAAAAGCAGAAATATAGATCAATGGAACAGGATAGAAAGCCCAGAAATAAACCCACACACATATGGTCACCTTATCTTTGATAAAGGAGGCAAGAATATACAGTGGAGAAAGGACAGCCTCTTCAATAAGTGGTGCTGGGAAAACTGGACAGCTATGTGTAAAACAATGAAATTAGAACACTCCCTAACACCATACACACACACAAAAACTCCAAATGGGTTAAAGACCTAAATGTAAGGCCAGAAACTATCAAACTCTTAGAGGAAAACATAGGCAGAACACTCTATGACATAAATCACAGCAACATCCTTTTTGACCCACCTCCTAGAGAAATGGAAATAAAAATAAAAATAGACAAATGGGACCTAATGAAACTTCAAAGCCTTTGCACAGCAAAGGAAACCATAAAGAAGACCAAACGACAACCCTCAGAATGGGAGAAAATATTTGTAAATGAAGCAACTGACAAAGGATTAATCTCCAGAATTTACAAGCAGCTCATGCAGCTCAATAACAAAAAAACAAACAACCCAATCCAAAAATGGGCAGAAGACCTAAATAGACATTTCTCCAAAGAAGATATACAGACTGCCAACAAACACATGAAAGAACGCTCAACATCATTAATCATTAGAGAAATGCAAATCAAAACTTCAATGAGGTATCATCTCACACCGGTCAGAATGGCCATCATCAAAAAATCTACAAACAATAAATGCTGGAGAGAGGGTGTGGAGAAAAGGGAACCCTCTTGCACTGGTGGTGGGAATGTAAATTGATACAGCCACTATGGAGAACAGTATGGATGTTCCTTAAAAAACTAAAAATAGAAGTACCATACGACCCAGCAATCCCACTACTGGGCATATACCCTGAGAAAACCATAATTCAAAGTCATGTACCAAAATGTTCATTGCAGCTCTATTTACAATAGCCAGGACATGGAAGCAACCTAAGTGCCCATCAACAGATGAATGGATAAAGAAGATGTGACACATATAACAATGGAATAGTACTCAGCCATAAAAAGAAACTAAATTGAGTTATTTGTAGTGAGGTGGGTGGACCTAGATTCTGTCATACAGAGTGAAGTAAGTCAGAAAGAGAACAACAAATACTGTATGCTGACACATATATATGGAATCTAAAAAAGAAAATGGTCATTAAGAACCTAGGAGTAAGATGGGAATAAAGACTCAGACCTACTAGAGAATGGACTTGAGGATATGGGAGGGGGAAGGGTAAGCTGGGACAAAGTGAGAGAGTGGCATGGACATATATACACTACCAAACGTAAAATAGATAGCTAGTGGGAAGCAGCTGCA
Source organism: Lipotes vexillifer (assembly GCF_000442215.2). Classification (NCBI taxonomy): domain Eukaryota; kingdom Metazoa; phylum Chordata; class Mammalia; order Artiodactyla; family Lipotidae; genus Lipotes; species Lipotes vexillifer. The sequence goes on along the minus strand of NW_006774368.1, from coordinate 344,383 downwards.
TAGCACAGGAAGATCAGCTTGGTGCTTTGGGACCACCTGGAGTTGTGGGATAAGGAGGGTGGGAGGGAGCTGCAAGAGGGAGGGGAATTGGGGATATATGTATACGTATAGCTGATTCACTTTGTTACACAGCAGAAACTAACCCAACAATGTAAAGCAATTATACTCCAATTGAGATGTTAAAAAAAAACCTACCACGTGACACAAGATAGTATAGGTAATCAATAAAAAACACCCCTCTCTGCCTCTTTACTTGCCCCTGCTTTTTGCAATGGTTTGTCCAGGCAAAAGGTCCAGAATCCAAATCATTATGACTTTTATACTGTACCTCCTCATTTTTCCCCAAATCTGTTAAAATTATTTTTTTTAATGTTTTCTTTATGGAGATCCTTCTATTAATTTCAAGGGGTTCTGCATCCTTAAATTAAACATCAATATATAAATCAATTTAATGCTCAGAAACAATTTCTTTTTGCCATTGTCTTTCAATCCACTATAAAGTCCTGGAAAAGCCAGATGACACATAGATTTATGTGTATTAAATCAAGGCTTTAGCATTTCATGCCAATGCTTTTCTTCATGGTTGTGGCCAGAAGGGAATTTGTTTACATTTATTTATTCTGATGGAAATGAGAGATTTTCTGAATTGATGTACTTTCAATTATGCTGCTGTGAAATGCAGCAGTTGGTACAAATTCAGTTTAGAACATTCTAGAAAGATTAGTACATTTCCAGAGTGAACCATGAGTGGTGTAGGAGATAGTGCAGCCCAGTATTTGCAAGAACGTGATGATACTTTCCGTGTGAAATAGATTATAGCACTATACTTCATTTAGGACTTATCTGGACATTAGATTTTGCCTTGATGATGAATTTTCTTATCAACTTCTCAAGCAAAGAAAATGAGGAAATTAACAACTGATTTCAGGGAGTGATTTTGAAGGTCCACTAATCAAACCTACTTTTGCAAAATAAATCGGAAATATTGAAAAGAATCACTAGCATTTGGATGTACTTTTTTTATGTGAAACTACTGGATTGTGTAGTTAATTTTACATGTATATCAGTTGAAACTAGAGAACTTTAGAGATCAGCTAAGCCTTAAAAATGAAAGGGTAACTTCAGGGTGGGAAAGTACTTACAAAAGGTCTCAGGTAATTGTTTACTTAATCCAGGTTTATTATCATAGGATGTACATTTGTGTCAAATGACATGCAGACAATAAAGTGTTGTAGTCAGTCTTTAAAAAATAAAATCTTAGTGTCATGGGCCCCTGCTCTCGAAGTTAACTGCTCAGCTTGTCACAGTGTGGTCCTCAGGCTGGATACGTGTACTGGTGCACATCTGCATTTTTGGGTGAACAGTGTGGATTTACCTGCTTTCCCACAATGCGCTGTACTTGGTGCAGCACTGCGCTTCTAATGGCTTACATTGATCTCTTGATTCTGTGGTTAATTAAGATGTCTTTTGCAGCATATCCCACAAGTTCCAAGGCTCAGAGGATTAGTCGATAGTTTTCTGCAGCTCTGCCATTAGCAGGGCCAACTGTCTTAAAGACATAGTCCTTTTTTTCTAGCGTGTGTGTTTTCTTACACTTCAGGAGATTTGATGCACAGCCATAGCAGTCAGATGGTGAGAGATAGGCAGCTATGATAAGGTAGAAATATAAGGGGACTAGGGTTCTAATTGCAGATCAGAGTGTTACAGACTGGGAAAACTTGGGCAGAATTAATCTGTCTGAACCTGTGTCTTCATCTTTATTTATATAAAGAAGACAACATCTGTTGTTGCGACGTCATAGTATTGTGTAAAGCGTCAGCTTCATTAAAGTGAGAGAAAGTACTCTGAAGTCTATAGAGCATTACCTATGAGCTTCGGAACAGGCATGAATTTAAAAAACTCAAAATACTACTTTAAAATACTTATAGGAAGAGAATAAGGCACAAGTTGATAAGGGAAAGGAAGAAGTGAGAGGTTAGCAATTAAAGTCGAAGGCTTGGGAGGGAGATGATACACAGGAGTGAGAGAAAAGCTGTGGTTTTCCAGGAAAATAAAAGAGGGCTGTATGTAGGGAA
>NW_006774368.1:313797-342256 GCF_000442215.2 Lipotes vexillifer | reverse complement strand
GTAGGGAAATGGAAATAAAGAGGCAGGATAGTGAAAGCATGAGGTGAAATAAGAGGGAGTGTTTACCTTTAACGAGTCCAATCCATTTGGACTATTGTGCTTCCTAAATTCTAGCTGTTTCTGTGCCAAGTAACTACTAATGTCTGTACTTGATAATGCAGGTTCACAAGGATCACACTGATGGCTTGGCAAAATGAATACACCCTCACTTTTCCAAAAGCTCTTGTTGGCTTGAATACAAGGGACTCAAGGCTGTTATCTCAGTGGGCTGTACAGGTCTCATGGGCATAACTCTCTTGCAGCAACGGAAGCTCAGCCAATAGTGTTATCACCATAAACCTCCAAAGAATCTGACAAACGGTGCTTACCATTACCACATTGTTCCACTACCGTATTTATATGTTCCTGGAAAGAGGCACCTCTGTGGTTGCCAATAGCTGAACTATTGCACACAGATTGAAGAAAAAGGGCAATGTAGCTTGAATAATTGGCCAAGGAAATATTTGGTTATTCAAGAGATGGCCTATGCAAGGAAAGAGAAGTATTGTTTGCTTTCAAAATGTAGGTATGACAGAAAGGAAAGAATGACTGACTACTTTACTGCTCTCATTCGAGAGAATATATTTCAGAGAGGTAAGAGAATTTCACACATAACTAACTGTGTAGGTGAGACCCAAGATGTATAGGAAGATGGATTTTCTATACTCTTTGACTAATATATATAACATTCCTTACTGTCAGAGCTAAAGCACTTAGTGAAAGTGGGGTGAAGCTGGGGTCTAGGTTCAGATAACTATTGGGTAAGTTTGTCCAGAGTTTCTTAAAATTGCATAATGATTGAATGTCAGGTTAATTTTTTTTAATGAATATGGTCCATATTTGGGAAGTGTTTGTTTTTTCTTTTTCTGCCTTTAGCCCTCAAGTAAATGATCAGATCAGGTGACTTTATAAAGACTAATTTCTTCAGTATGATTTCACACCCATTGTAGATTCTGAGGGGAATGTACGTTAACGATAACATTATGATTCACTTATGGGTATAACACATCTTGCTATTGGGTTTACCATATTTGTTGATATAATCTAAGTTAACTCTTCAGAATCACACGTGCAGAATCCCAAATGTCTTTCAGCAAAACGTCTGTTGAGTGGTTCACCCCTCTGTTAAGGACTCGTTTATCCCTTCCCCCAAATTAGTTTTCGAAAGGGCATTATGTCTTTGTCACCTAAATCCCAACAAAATGCAATTCAGGGATGTATTCTAAATAGAGAGAGGAAACTAATTTATATTACTGAATATATCTTCTTAAGTACAGTAGGTACTTAGGATTTCAGGATTTAACAGTCCAAGTTTTAAAGATTTGTGAACAACCCAAAGGGCAATTTCAAGGAATAATTTATAACTTTGCCAAGGATAGGATTTGAAGCACATGCTGGGAGCTAGGTTTATGGAAGTCAGTCACCAGCCCATTAACCCAGGACCACACTTCAACATGAATTCATGGTCCCCCATTACTTCTGTGGGCTCTGGAATTCTCATTAAGGGTCTGAAAGAGTCACTTTACATTTTATGGGAGAAATAATATAATATTTGAGAGTCTGGAAATTAGAGAAGGTCTCAGAGGTAACTAGTGAGAATGTCAATGGTGAATTTTTTTTTTTTTTTAAGCACAATGATTCATTATCCTTATCTCAACTCTTAGGAATTTCTGCATAAGACTTAAGCTAGAGTATCAAATGGATGTCGAATAATAGCTCCTTTAGTATATAAGTCGACAAGCTGTGATTTGAATCCCTGTCTGACTTCCAAACCCAATGATACTATTACACTGTGTGAATCAATTTTGCCACACCCCGTTTTGCAGACCACATTCATGAGTTTGGTTCTCTCCCAAGCTCAAGTTCTAAGACTCTGCTTCCCCTTCTATAGCCAGAGCTCTACAGGCCTTAGTAAAAGAGTACTTAGCTATTCCAAGAATCAACTCTTCTTTCTCCGTGAAAACATGGTGCCCTCTTGGAATGAGACTTCCTGGTAAAAGATGAAGAAAATCTGGGACTCTGGGGTGCTAGTGTACTTTTATTTCTCAAAGATTAAACAGTTTTCTAAACCTAAGACTTTGGTTCTTGGAGAGTCCACGTGGGCTTTCTGGAGTATTCTGAATCTTGCTTTTGTGGAAGCAGAGCCCTGGGTCACTATTAAAAACATACTTCGTAGAGAGCAGCCGGGTATCTCCCAAATCCCACAGGCTTCTCTACACTTAGGCTGAGAAAGAAGCTGCTAATGGAGTTCAAAAGGTTACCTTCATTAACTAAAAATAAATTTCAAGTGAATGGCCTTCCTTCAAAGCAGGAACATTCAGAATGGGCATATGTTAAAATGAAAGACAGATGAGTCTTTGCAATGTTTTCCTAGTGCGTTTTTCCCCTTTTCTGTTCATAAATGTCTGCTACCTCAGAATCCTCTCTGGAATCTGATTAGACTTCAGAGCCTTCATAATGTTTGAAGGTGAGCTCAGATCAATTTCCTGCAACTTTCCTGCTATGGTAAATCATTTATTGGGACGGATGTTTTACAAAGCCAGGCAAGAGAGAACTCATGAAAAATAAATATGGTAAAATACTTGATGCTGTCCTGCAGCAATCTTCAAGGCTTCATCACATTTAAACTCTCCATGGCATTGAAGCAGTTAGAACATTTCTCCTCATTTGGTCTCACTGTGGCCAGTTGAACTCAATATGTGGTGGCACTGAAGCCAAAAAACATGCATTTTATTTCCTTACATATCCTTTAATTCACTATTTCGTGGCCACAGATTTCTTGGTCTGACCAAGGGAACAACATGGAAAGTTAGTCATAACAATAGGGAATGAGACAGACAAGGTGGATAGATCCATTTTTACTCATTTCTTCTGAAAATAAAACAAGCAAAGAAAGGAAAGCAAGGGAAGTACCTTACTTTGTAGGTCATTAAACCTTATTTCTAAGAAGTATGGACAGAATAAAATGCACATATGGACTCAAAAGTTCTTTACAAATCATTTATTTTTCACAGGTAGGCAAAGTTACAAGAACCGTCTTTTGAATAATGCAAATTTGCACCTGAGTATTCTAGTCATCTCCCCTGGACTGATAAAGTGGCATAGTAACCATTACAAACAAAAACAAACAATAAACAATAATAATAGCAACAGGGACAACTCTGGTCCCCCATTGTATCAACTCTACCTGTATCTCCTCTTGCCTTTGTTAGGAACTCCCACATTCTGGTATCAGAGGATGAAATGAGGGGCGAAGGAAATAATAAAAATAAATGCCTCTAGTATGTTTCAGATACATCCCGTAATCTCATTTAGTTTAGTACTCATAACTACCTGTCAAAATTGGCAACATTATTTTCATTTTACTTGTAAAGAAACAGACTAAATAATGTACTCGAGGTCGTTTAATTAGTGAAGAGTGAACCAAGCTTCAAATCACGTATGTCTGAAATCTGCAAACTAATTGAGATGAGGTCTTAGAGACATTCCAGTTCTAGACAGCTGGAAGTAAAAAAAATGGAAATACGTCTCAAGTAGAGAGAAGCAAGTTCATCACGTTGGTAGACAAACAGGCAGGATCAGAGACAATGGGAGTAAGATTCAGAATGGCGAACAACTCTGATTCTCAGATATTTACACCAAAAGAAGGTAAATTAGTGGAAAAACCTAAATCTCTCTTGTGGATGACACCCTTTCAACACCATCTTGATGTTCTTGAATAATCTCTCCAGAGCTCTCCTTTGGGAATTTGTGCAGATTCTCTGACGATGCCTTTTGTCAAAAGGAGGAATACAGAATGTTTCTTAATTGTCATTTCATTCGCAGAGGCATTTAGTAGGTTGAATTAATAACTCTTTCCTATATCTCCACTCCCTCACTCCACCTAGTCCACGTGCTGCATTGCTGTCTATGAATCCAAGCGGAACTTTGCATTCAGCAAATCACTATTTGATTCAAGAATGTCAGTGGTTCATCTGGATTTTCTAGGCTTTCTGAAATATGTGCATGCTTTAGCTGTCCAGTTACATGTCTAACTCCTCGCAGCCTGTATACCCTTTGCCCCAGCTATGCTCTCATCACTTACATCGAGTACAACCCCACCTATCCACCTTTGCCTAAGTGCTTCTGTAGTTTTGAAATTTCTCCCCAGCTCTGACTGCATATTTGAGTCAAGTTATTTAAAAAATATATTAATATTTAGAAAACATAGAGAGGTAGGAAGAATTGTTAATAATGATCCCCATAATCTCAAAAAACAGATAACTGCAAGCCTTTTTATAAGCCTCTTTGTATATTTTCTTCAATTATGCACATATATTCTTAAAAATATGGGCCATATTATATAAACAGTTGTCTTTTTATTGATGTGGCAGGCATTTTTTCCATATCATTATTTTAAAAAACTTGACTGTTTGAATAATATTCCATCAGATGTAATTTATACAGATATTAACTTGTTATTTGATAGTTTTAACCCTAATACAATTTGCCTATGTTAATAATATTGTAATAAATATACTTTTGTATAAATATTACTCTGTATCTTTGATTATATACTTAAGATAAAGTCTTAGGTGTGAAAATACTACTGTTTCTAATAATATGAAAATTTTCAGGGCCCTTACTATAATATTATTGACAAACTTCTTTCCAGAAAATTGATTTCAATCTATATTTATATCAAGTGAATATAACAGTGTTATCTAAACTTACCCTAAAACTAGCAGTCAATTTTTAAATGTTCATCAATTTGATAAACTTATCTCATTATTTTAATTTTCATTTATTTGATATTTAGTAGAGTTATACTTTAAAAAACATTTATCAGTTATATTAACATTTCTTCACTGATTTAATTTTATGACCTCTGCCTATGCTCTTGTTTTTAAAAATATATATTTTAAAAGAGTAAAGAGAAAATAAAACTTACCAAATTTTTGTTTTTCCTAAATTTTCTAAAATCTTTTTTTTGAAATTAAAAAAAAAAAGCATTAAACCTAATTTAAAAAACACAATTTTAGTCAGCCAGTACTCGGTTTTAAAGAAAGAAAGAAAAGGAATTTGTGCCATACATAAGGGGATGGTTGCCTAGTTTTCTATTTGTCAAACAGCTTGGATCTCCAAGCCAGGAAGTAGGAAATAAAGGAGTAATAAAGTAATTCTTTTTCCTCCTCTTTCCTTTCAATTAGGAAGGTGGGTTTAATGCAGAACATGGGTAGGCTTCCATCTCTCTCTCTTAATATTGTTCTAGATCCTGGAAGAAAAAAAAAAAAAAGGTTTTCTTCCAATTTTAGGTGGCACTAAGAATGTGGGTTTATTATTTTTCATTGGTAATTCAGCCAGGTGCTAGTTTCTCATTTAAGTCACTCCTGACAGAACTGGGATTGTTTGTTCTTCATCTTGATGTTCAGTTACATCCAACTCAACAATAGCTATTTCTGTGGGTTTAAAAAAAATTTTTTTTCTTTCACAAGAAATGAAATTACAAGTTCCCTAAGGGCTTATAACCTAAAAGATTCTTGGGTTGTTGATGGGTGACATGCTCATGTCTGAGAACATGGAGTCTAAATGCCAACTCAACCAGTCCTTGGCTCTTGGAATTGGAGAGGATTATGTTTCAACCTTTCAGGGGCTGTTTTCTCAACTGGGATCCTTGGTTATAGGATGCTATCATGATATTCAAGGCCAAACGCAAGTTTACGTCAAATCTCTCTTTAGTAGGAAGCCTTATTCTTGAATTCTCATGTCTCTCCCTTTTGGCCTGCAAAGTTTCTGCAGAAAAATCGGCTGATAACCTTATGGGGATTCCCTTGTATTATACGATTCTTTGTTTCAATCTAGCTGCCTTTAGAATTGTCTCTTTTTAACTTTTGCCATTTTAGGTATATGTCTTGGTGTGGGTCTTTCTGAGTTCACCTTGTTTGGAACTCTCTGTGCTTCCTGTATCTGGATATGTGTTTCCTTCTTCAGCTTTGCTAAGTTTTCAGCTCTAATTTCATCAAATACATTTTTGGCTCCCTTCTCTGTCTCTTCTTTTTCTGGGACCCCTATAATGAGAATGTTGGTATACTTGATATTATTTCAGTGATCTCTTAGACTATATTCATATTTTTAATTTGCTTTTCTTTTTGCTGTTCTGATTGTGTGATTACCATTACCATTATTCTATCTTCCAGAGCATTTATGTGTTTTTCTGTATCATTTATTCTGTTACTCATTTCTCCTAGTGTGTTTTTTATTTCAGCTATTGAATTCTTCATTTATGGATAGGTATTTTTTATATTTTCTAGTTCCTTATTAAAACTATCACTGTGTAGTTTATTCTTTTCCCTAATTCGGTTAACATTTTTATAACCAATGCTTTGAATTTTTTATGTGGTAAATCATTTATTTGTTTCATTATCTTTTCAGGAGCAGTTCCTCTACCTTTTGATTTTGCTTAACTTTCTCTGCCTTTGTGAATTTAGGTCGGTTACTTATTGCTGTCTGGCAGGGTTGTTCTTATGTGGGAGTGTCCCTGTACAGACTGTATGTGCCCTATACCTTTGGTGGAAGAGGTGGATTTGATATGGATGCAAGTCATGTCCTTCCTGAGGGTATGCTGGCAGCTATCACCTGGTAGGGGTGAGGCTGGAGATAGAGGGGCTAGAGCTGGAGCTGGGTGTGAGGACAGACTTCCCCTCTGATCAGTGACTAACACTGCCCTAATGGGAATGGGGGTCTGATACCAAGTTACTGAAGCAGAAGCCCTGATGGTCAGTACCGAGCTGGCTCTGTTCTATTGAAGTGTTTGTTTACCACTCTCTCGGAACTGGGACGCTTGCCCCCGAAGCGGGGTGCGCTGAAGCAAGTGGGGCTCGTGCAGGCTCTTGGCTCATGTCAGCTGAAGACAGAAATCTGAGCTATCTCTGATGTGCTGCGGCCTGAGCAAGTGCCCACAGTTGTTTTCCTCCCTCTACTCAGATGCAGCCTTGCGTGCAAGTCCCCTTTGTCCCTCACAGCCGTTCAGTGCCCCTGGCCTCCGCGGCCTCAGCCCTGTCGTGGAGCCACACCACAAGGCAGAGGGGCCCACGCGGACTCTTGGCATGTGTTGAGAGGTGAGCTGTGGTGGAGCAGCCACCATCAGAGATCTGGGCTGCTTTTGATGTGCTGCTTAAGTGCCAACAATGGCTGCCTCTGCCAACCCAGTCTCCACACAGGGGCTGGCTAACCTCTGTGCCCCACAGTCAGGTCTTCTGTCTGGTGGTGGTCACCCCACATCCCATGCTGCACTCTGATGTGGAGTGAATGGGGCCAGAGCATTTACTTGGCTCAGGCTAGGGCCCATGCTGAGGTGGTCATGGGAAAGGTGGCAAGCCAGCACGTGCAGTCTTCATGAGTAGAGTCCAGGCTTCCCACTTCACTCCTGTTAGTCCCACCATCACTCCAGCCAGCCCAGGGGGCTCGTCTCCCCTGTATAGGACCCCAGAACTGGGGACGCCCAGTCTGTGGCTCTCACCACTCACTCCCTCGTGTGGGTCTCCACCCATGTAATCTCCCGTTTCCTCTGAGTCCCCTTCCAGTGGCACAGATCCCAATCTGATTGCTTTCTTCCCTTCCTCCTTGATTAAGCGTGTATCTTTCTTACAGCCTTAGTTGTACCAGAGTCATTCTGCCATTTTCCAGTTAGTTGTCAGTGTGAATTATTGCACATGTAGATGTATTTTTGATGTATTCTTGGGGGAGGTGAGTTCAGCATCCTCCTACTCTGCCATCTTGACCTATCTCCTATGATTTAATTTCTCTCCACTAACTGAGGTCTCTTGTGTGTAGCCAAGGCATATGACTTGTGTGAGATTTTTGCTCTACCCCTGCACTCTCATCTCTGTTGCTTTTAATCTTTGGAATCCTAGCTTGTTGTACAGGTGTATAACTCTAGTAGGCCAGTACCTGTGTCAAATTAAAAACAAACCATTTAGTGATCATTCACACAATGAATTAGCTGCTCTATACTGTATCAATTTCATATTAGATATAAAGCTTACTCACTTCCAAAATGGTTTCTTATGTTGTGTCAATGTTTTCATAGGATCATAATTAGAAATTCTGAAGACATGGTATCTTTCCAGTCAATTACCATAGGATTTGCACAAAATTTTCTGATGCCCATGGCAGGTTCTCAGAGTTGGTTTGTTCCAAGTAAGTTAATTTACAACTGATACTTGTACTGCTTCACAAACACTGAGTTCCTTTTGCTTTCCTGTACGTTAAATACTAAAAGAGTGTTGAGAGCATTGACTGGGGTATAGAAGTTGAAAACTTGATTGGTGATACAAACTAATTATCCTCCCTTGCTGTATTCCTATTAATGAGATGTTTACAGCAAATTTCTAAGAGTTTGTCTCAGGGAAACAAAAATCTATTAATGAGAGGTTTAATCAAATGTTTCCCTTATCAATTGTTAGTAAATCATAGCAACTAAAAGCACAGGCTTGCTCATCAGATTTTGAATATGTCAGTGTTCAACATGTCAAGTGATGCCTGAAGGACTCTGAGAATCACTTTTGATTGGTGGTAGTGTCATTAAAAAATCTTATTTCTTGGCTTACATTTGTCACATTATGTGTGAACAACATACACTGATATATATGATCCCAAATAAGAGGTTTCTATAAATTGTTCGGTGACTACTGAATAGGCAATGCTGTTATTAACGTTTAATAATGACACCTTAGAAAAAGCAAATATATTCTCATATAAAGATATTTCTTTCCTTACTGATGTTACCCCCAAGAATTTCATACACAGGTTCAAGAAAAAGCCAAAGTTTTGAACTGTTTGACGAATTTATAGAAAACTCCACGATCATATTAAAAGTAATTTTCTATCAAATATATGAAAGGAATAAAACTAAAATATTTAAATAACAAATTAACACTTCAAACTATTTTTTCTCCTCAGGATGCTTTTTAAATCTTCACAATGATTAAAGTTGGATAGATGTTGGTTTTCCATCATAAAGATGAGAAAACCAAGGCAAAGATGGATTAATTTGCATAATAATATTCTTAACATTTTCTGGGTGATAGACTCTTTTTTAAAATTAAAAAAAAATTTTTAGTTTATATTGGAGTATAGTTGACTAGCAATGTTGTGTTAGTTTCAGCTGTACAGCAAAGTGTAAGTATTTGATTATATCTATAGCGCCTCTCCTGTAGAAATGTATATGAAAATATATAAATATTTTTGCATAGAATTTCAGGTTATGAACTTATAGGCTAGGTAGCATAGGGTATTAATATAGTCGGGACTAAAACCCAGTTAATCTGGATTTCAAATCTATGATCTTTTTGTTGTCATCGTTCTGTGTTCTATCAGCTATAGCAGAGATATGCCTTTTTTCTTCTCTCTCTCTTAATGCTCTGTTAAGATTAAGTAGCTTTTTTCAAAACAAAACAAAGCAAAACTATTGCATATTTCCCTCTTATACAATATGCTACTGAGCTATATAAAACTTCTGTAAATTCTGCACAATTTCTACTGAGGTTTCTTTTTTTTCATGTTGCTTTCCTAGTCCCCATGGGATGTGGAGATAGCATATGCTGATATTATGGTTTCAGACTGTACAACTTGTGCTTCACACATCAAAGAACAGGAACTTAGTAAGCTGTGCCTTATTTTTCGGTTCTGCCACCAAAAAACAATATATTAATTAGGTTTCTAAATATTGTTCTTACAATGGTGATGTTAATTTGTGGAATAGAGTCTATATGAATTATGGGATTTCATGTTGTGTTTCCCTCAAATGGTTTTGGATTTTGGATAAAGAGCAGAAAGTGGTAGAGATAAAATAAATGTGGTAAATAACACTTTCTAAAACAAAAACTTTACACAGAAACATATCTGTCCTTTGTTACATGTATGCTTTCTTTCTTGTTTTTGTATATTTTTTATTTTCTATTTGCTAGTAGTAATCTCAAACGTAGAATAGCATTTTTTACTATGTTTTTTTTCTCTAAAATAAACCTTCATTAAAAATTAATTCAAAGCTTTTATTTTTCATAGTTTACTCTTTATCATTTTTATCACTAGATTTAAATGAAGGAGATTCTATGAATTAGAAAAACTGCAAACCCTTTTATATTGAGTACATAAACAGAATCGTTATAATTAATTTTAATACAGAGATTGAGTTTTCTACCTTTCCTTTTAGCAGTTTTGGTTGAGAGGTGCATAATGCTATAGATTTGAGGGCATGTTTGTTTTATTGGATGGATAGTTTTCTGTTCTACTTTTCTTTTGAGGTAGGAAGCCTAAGGAATATAGAAGCTCTCTGCTCCTACAGCCTGTACTTATGACCCTCTTTCCCCACATCTTAAGCCAAGGGAGCAGTTTCACATACTGCCCATCCAATAGCAGGATTTGAAATGTGCTAAATCCCATGGTCCTTGTTTCATCCTCTTAGGAAGACATGGCTTGCCTTTTTTGATGCAGTTGACTTTTTCTTGTCACACTTACTGTATCACTGCTTCTTCCTGTTGGCATCCTGAGGGAGTATCAGTCAATACAAGTAATCGGGAGTTGTGAATGGGTGTGGGGAGGAGGAAACTGGAAGGGAAGTGAGGAGTGAGGGCACATGGTGGGAGCTGCCCATCAGAAATGGTGAGGAGAAAAGATTAGCATAGTAATGGAGTCAAGCACAGTCCCCTTAACTAGTCTTTTTTTTTTACAGTACCTCCAGGTTGGAGTTTAAGAATTCAGTTTTCGAGTTCTGCTTTCCATTTATCTTTCTCATTAGCTTTTCATTTTGGCTCTTCCCTGTTTGTCTTGCTGTCTGTCTGACTGACTGTCTCTCTTTTCCTTAACCTATTTCCTGTTTGTCTTAGAATTTCCTTCCTTTTTTTCCTACTTCCTGTCTACTGACACTTACATTTAAACAGATCACCCCTAATTAGTAATTTCATATAGTCTGTGGAACTCTTTCCTTATTAATAGTTCTTATGGCCTTCAAGAGAAGGTCCAGAAAAAGATAGCAAATGATCTTGTGTAGCAATGACCGGTCTAATATGCAAGAATTAACTCTTTTAGTGAAAATGTATTAAAGTATTCACAGGAAGATGTCACTCAGAATTACTGTGTATGAGTAGTAATGTACTTGCAATAGTAACCTAAAATCTGGTTAAATGTCTTAAATAAAAGTTTATTTTTCTTACATAATGAGATTAGTAGTTGATATCTGTTGTTGGTTAGTAGCTCAATAATGTCATAGTGAGTAAATATTTCTGCCATTCTTTTGGACTTTCCATAATGATTATTGCCTCATAGTCCCAAGATGGCTGCCTCAGCTCTAGGCATGATGTTCACATTCAAGATAGAAAGGAGTAGGGAAGAGCAAAAGGAATCATGTCACCCTTCTGCCCCTTTCATTAGGAAAACCAAAAGCCTTCAGGTGACTTCTGCTTGTATCTCACTGGCCATGTCATTCGTCAGTTCTAAATCTCATGCATATCCTCCTGGCTACAAAAGATGATAAAAAATGACTGCTTTGCTCTCCCACTCTCTAATGTAGAGGTGACATGTGAGAAGGAGCTTGAGAACATGAGAGAGTTAATTGATGAACAGTGTTTGCCACATTCTTTTACTGGAAAATAAGGACAAAACATTTGAACATGCATATACCCACATAGATAAGGTAGGAATATAACATAAACAACTCAGAGGAAGAAACTATAATGGTACCTTACTCATGCTCAGTTTTGTGTTCATGGTAACAATTGCCCTATACATTCTCTCTCCTCTAAAGTGTGCTTGGGAATTCTTTACTTCCCAGCTTCTGACTTTGGCTATAAGTAAAAGCTTAAAGGTAGAGAAGACCTAATAATGAATTTGAGGAGATCAACAAGATTCCCAACCTACCATAAATTATTCTTGAAATCTTGGCTCTTCTCTGATTTCCGTAGACAACCTCCCTAAAGATCGCTCTTAAACGAGTCTGATTGTCTTGTTAGACTTTTTCTTTCTACCAATGAGGGCCACTTTTTGGCGTTCTTATCAGGGGAGAGAGTGAAGAATGGGTTCTCAGCCACATGCTGCCTTTCCCATTTTCTTACTCTAAGACCTTACATTCTGACATATTCAAGAACTGTGGTGAGGCAGTGACATACGATCAGTATGAAAGACCCACTCATGTGATGCCTTAAACACTTAACAGGAAATCTGGGTAAGTGTGAGGCAATTCCATGGACCCCCCCAGTCTATTTATTATTATTGAGCTAGGGAAGACAGGGAAGGTGTAGAAGACAGACACTGAGAGTAACTGCTAGATGTTGGGGAAGCATCTAAGGAGAGTTTACTGCGTCCTATGCCCTCAGTTGCTTTAGTTTGTGTCTTTCTGATTCTGTAAGGAACAAATTGATGAATTATAGGTCTGTGGTGAAGGCTAATCATTTGTTAGCTTAAGTGAGGTGTCTTGCCTTGATTGCAGCGTTCAGTACTGAATACGTTCACTGCACCTCAGATCTAGTTGTTGAAATGTAAATTATGTGAAATGTTTGCGAATATATAAAAGTCAAACACACTATTGAAAGTCATGGATGGGTTGTGAAGTGGAGGCAGTGTATTTTAGCTTTAAATGAATAATTTATTAGACTTGACAGTAGAGAAGTGAACATGGCATTTTTGTGTGCCTACTATGTGCCAAGCAAAATAATCTTGTAAGGTAGTTATTTTCCATCTTCATTTTAAAAGATGAGGCCATTAAAGTTCAGAGGGACCAAAAAAATGATACAAATGAACTTATATACAAAAGAGAAATAGACCCACAGACATAGAAAACAAAGTTATGGTTACCGAAGGGGAAAGGGTGAGGGGAGGGATAAATTAGAAGTTTGGGATTAACATATACACACTACTGTATAAAATAGATAATGAACAAGGACCCATTGTATAGCACAGGGAACTATACTCAATATTTTGTAATAACCTCTAAGGGAAAAGAATCTGAAAAAATGTATATATATGTATGTGTAACTGAATTACTTTTCTGTACACCTGAAACTAACACAACATTGTAAGTCAACTGTACTTTAATTAAAAAAAAAGAAGTTCAGAGGGACCAAGTAATTTGCCTAAGTTTACACAAGTGAAAGTATTCAATGTTTTATATTTGTTTTTTGTTATATTCCACAATTTAAATGTATTTAGAATTGTTCTCTTAGATATATCTGGATTATATAATTTTACAAAAGGAAATATCATGGAAATTTTATGTGTCTATAACAGAAGTCCCCAGATATACACCAGAGTAGTTCCTTCCTTCCTCCCTCCCTCGCTTCCTTCCTCCTGCTGAGATACTCATTTTTCCTCCTAGACAATTGTATACCTAACATTACTTCCCCTGAAGCCATCCCCCAGCCCATGATGACACTTAAGTGAAAAGCTGTACAAGATTACTCTTGACTTTCTAACATGCAATCTATAAACACACTTACCATTCACTGATTATGAATTAACTGAAGCTGCAGCTTTGCTGTCACAGCTGATGAAAACCTAAAATTAGTGCTTCCAGGTGTGTTGTGGTAGGCACAGAGGGCAGGTACATTTTGGGAGTCCTTTGCATTTCCTGGCTGCACCTTCTTGAGATGAGAAAATTGGCAACCAGTGGATGATGCAGACATGCCAGGCAAGTCCCATGCAGGCTAGATAGACAGGAGGCCAATTAGCAACCTGTGCATGTGCTGTCCTTGGTTTAGAGGATTTGGGTCTAGTGTTTCATCAGGCCAGTCCTTCTGGGAATCCATTGCCCTGCCTCTAGGGCTGGCATTAGACTCATTCTGGATGGTGTGCACTGGACCAACTGTGAGATCTTGTACATGGAGGAAACATTCTCTGGCTTTGGAAGTTTCTCAGATGTGTGAAATATGAGATCCATTTTTACACGGTGCATCATCTTTATAAGCTCAGTGTAGGAGTCACGGGGTAACAAGCCTTTTTTTATTCAGAGTTACTCTCATGTCTCAGTGAAATGAAGGCATTTGTCTTGTTCACCTCATTTGTCTCAGCCTTTACATAGATGATTAAGTGGATATCCCAAGATCTGGAAAACAAGCAGAAGGAAATGCTATTAAAAACAGATTGGATACGGTGCTTGTCTTTACTGACAAAGATGTTCTTGCTTTGTTGGAGGAATAGGATTATTTTGGAATGCCTCCATGTCTATCTTTCTGTTCCTTGCAATGCCCAGGAAGACAAGTGAATATGTATTTACCCAAATTATATAAATTGTTATTATTTCATCAACGCAGTTTTTCCTCTTGACATTTGTAGAGTGCCTGTTAATAGTTGTTACTAGATGCAATGCTTATAACCCCATAGTAAATAAGAGGAGAATTGTGTACCCTCTTCACAGGTAAGATCTTTGAAGTACAGGGTGATTAAATATGCATAGGTAGAATAATGAGGTACCTGGCTAATATCATCTATGTGAAGCAATTTAAAAGATTGAATTATTCTTTCCTTGAACATACATTTATTAAGCATCCAAGATATGCCAGATAGTGTTCAGGTGTTCTGGATAAAAAGATAAATAAGATAATAAGATACCCTGCCCTCATGGACCTCAAATATTAATAGTAAGAATCCTGTAAACAGTTAAGAAAAGTACAGTGGTCCAAGCATTGTAACAAATGACTGTATAAGCTGGGTGATGACTTACTGTAATGAATGTGCTTAGGAGTTAAACTGTGAACTCCATTCTATGCAAAAGAGTGTGTGTTAGTGTATGTGCATGTGTGTGTGTGTGTACTTTTTTCCTTAAGAAAAAGTCCATTATTTTAATTTAAATTGTATTCTAAAGAAATATGACACACATCAAGTTAAGAACCATTGACATAAGGCATTATTAGGAATTGGGTTGAGGTAAGAAGCTCTTACAGGTAAAGGCCCAGAAATTTGTAAATGTTGCCTTGTCCCAGTTGCTTCTCTCACATGAAGTTGCCAAGAGAGCTCTACATGAACAGGACAAAATTAAACTATGGGCCCTAATATCTAATGCAAAACTTTCTGTTAAAGCTGCCTGGACACTTGACTTAGAACCAGATCCAAGCCAGGACTCTTTCCTTCTTAAGGCCCAATCTTACTACCAACCATCCCATGAATAAATTTGACCAAACAATGACCTATTTTTTAAAATCAAATTAGCCGGTCCTATTCCCTTTTTGCTGGAGAGATTTACTGGGGTGGTGGTAAGGGATAGCAGCCCCTTTAATTTTGGTGATAGAGTATAGGCATGGGGTGATGCTCAGGAAACTTTTGAACAAACTGAGATTTAAACCATAAATGAGTTTTCACTGAAGAAGCAGTGGCAAAGGATGGGTTTGGAAAAAGTCTGGTGGTAAACGCTTCCCTGCCTCAGAAGTATCTCTTCTTCAAGTGATGTCTAAAATATTTACCTCTATTTAGCTTGGGATCTAGAATGCACTTTTGATGCCGAACAAGATGTGATTGGTGGATGACTTCTTTTTCAGGCTGTTGTTCCTTCACTTTGAATCTGGCTGTTGGGTTAGGAAGCCAATCATGACACTGGTTTCTGAGGTAACATGAGGTAGACAAGATAGGTTTAGGTGTGGGGAGGGGACCAGCATCAGTGCTGGTGAGTCAGTGGATGACACTGAAGAATGGTTTGGAGGTCATTGATGAATCAGTCAGCACTTCAGGTGCAAACAAAAGAAAACTCTGGCTAATTTAAGCAGAATTAGGAGATAACTAGCCCAGCTAGGAATGAAGGATGGGTGTGCAGCAGAGGGCCCAGCTGTCAGGCCACAACAAATCTGCCTAGAATGCTACCCCTGCTACCTCATCACTGGAAAGTATGCCCATCTGCCCCTTCCCTATGTTATGTCCACCACCAGCACCATGAATTCTTGATCTGTGAGAATCCCATGTCTTTGTGTCCCTATGCTCAGATTCAGAGTCCTGGGCAGGGACCTCCAGTTGATAGAGTAACCTGTCTGCCAGAGGAAAAGAGAAGGGGATGCTTGAAACTTTTTAGCTTTTGTAGCATGAAGAAGAGTCCTGTCTTAGCCAAAATGTGTGCATCCAAGCACATCCTTGAAAAAGAAAGAGAATTCAGGTACCGATCAGTCAGAAAAACATCATAGATATCTAGTATAGCTGGGAAGCCGTTGGTTCTTCCTGAAATCTCAACTGTGTTCCTCTCTTGTATGTTGACCAAACTCAGGAACAGTGGAGGAATCTTTTCAACAGACCCATGGAATCCCAAGGCACTTTTGACAAGCTTGAAAGTAAGGAGACAAGTGGTAATGACAGCAACTGAAACTGTTTGATTTGATCAAAGAGTGAGTAGGCCAAGTCTGCTGCTGATTGGTGCCGTTTCCTCAGAAAATTCACTTTATTTAAATCTACCTCAGTATCTTCATCAGTAAAATGAAGGCGGAATTTCTAACTACCCTTGAGATATCCTCATGTAAAAATTCATTTATTCATTGAATATTTATTTTGTACCTTCTCAGTATTCTAGGCTTTAGGTAACAGTAGTAAATAAGGGTGAAGGTCTCTGCTTTCTAGAGCTTGCATTGGACTGCATAGGCACTCAATTTGGGGAGGAACCAGATGGAGAGAGTGAGAATCAGTAGTTCAGTTTTGGATATACTGAATTTGAAATGATTATTAAGCAATCACATAGAAATGCATAGATTTCAGGGGGAAAGAAAGGACTGAAAATATAATTTGGGGCTTTATAAGCATATTGTATGGTATTTAAAGCCATCAAATAGAATGACATCTTGCAAGTTGTGAGCACAAATTGAGAAGGGAAGAGAGCTGAGGGCATAATCCCAAAGTACTCTAATATTTAGAGAGCTCTCATAAGAGAAACCTTGAAATAAGCAGAGAATGAGACTCCAGTGATATAGGAGGAAATCTGGAAATTTACAAAGAAAGTGATTCAAGAATTAAGGAGCAGCCAACCTTGCCAAATCTTGCTGATCTATCAAGTGAACCATTGTCTTTAGCAAGATGTGGGCCACTGAGGGGTTCAATAAATGCTCTTTCAATCAAGTGATAATGATGAGAACCCAATTGAAGGGGATGGAGGAGAGAATGGGAGCTGAGAATGTGGAGACACAAAGTGTACACAACTCTTCCAGGAAATATTGTTAAACCACTGATGCTAGATGATGTTGCCACCGTCTCAGATCTCTTCTCATTACCTGTCTTTGAATTATACGGTCCAGATTTGAAGTGCTCAGAGAAAACAATGTATTAGTTGGACCTAAGTGCCATGTCTTTGCCCTGAACCAGGGACAGGAAGGATGAAGTTCTAAAACAGGAGGTGGATGGAGTCCTAGTTCCCAATAATACTCAAACAATGGGGGAATCTCCACATTAGAAGAGGTTATTCAGATGTGGATCACACAAAGTTAATAAATGTCCTCTGTTCTCTCCATTGTATCTCTTGAAACCATTATGATCTCCCATTGTAGCTACAACTACCATCATTTTTTTTTAATTTTTAAATTTAATTTTATTTATTTTTTTATACAGCAGGTTCTTGTTAGTTATCAGTTTTATACACATCAGTGTATACATGTCAATCCCAATTCATCCCACTACCATCTCCCCGCCCCCACAGTTTCCCCCCCTTGGTGTCTGTACGTTTGTCATTTTGACCATCATTCTTTCTCACCCACTCTTTTTTTCTCCTCCAGCCACTGTCTGTTAGGGACCATTACTGTTAGATTAATTTTTATTTACAACTCTGATCATATCACCACCTTCTATAGAAGTTGTCATTTCTCTTCATTGGCTGTAGAATAAAGTCCAAACTCCATAGTTTAGAATCTAAGGCAATGCATGATTAAGTCACAACCATTTCTTTCTAGTCTTTTCTGATATCTTTTTACGCATTTCTTGGTCCAGCAAGACTGAATTACCGTTTAATGTGCATTTTTGTCTTGCATAGTACTATTCATTGTCCTTCTTGAGATCGTCTCCGTATCACTACGATTCTACTTAGCCTTCTAGAATTCTACACCAGGTGGAAATAATCCATCATTTTTCATAATGCATGTAGTATGTTAACTAACAATTTGTTATATGAATACACATGTGTGGGGTGGGGAAGAGGCATTGCTTTCTAAGCTGATTTCAGTTTTCGTATTGCACAATTAGATAACATATTACTTATATTAGTAAACAAATAAGGTCTTCTTGCTTGAAGTTTCTGTGTCCAATAGCCCTGTAGAAAACGAAAACGCTTCTCAGACTCCCTAAGATTTCTGTGAATGTCCAGGGGGCTTAGGTTTCTTGTTTACTTCTGCCTCTGGAGTACTGGAAGCTGTCTTTTCTAAGCAACATTTATTCAAATATGAAACTTAGACCTTCTCATTTCTGGTAAGATCAATCAATCAATTCATCAAATGTTCAAAGTAGAAATGAACTATACAGAAATAACCACCCACTGCACATGTATGTGATAAGTCACAAGGAGGGGGGTGTTCTGATTTCCTCAGCTCACAGACTCAGTTTAAGATTGTTGATTAGACGTTTCTATCCTTAAATATTCTTGTGGCTGTCCTACAACTAAAGATTCTCAGCTAATTTCACCCCCTACTTAGCAACTTGCTTTCTGGTGCTTTCTGAATGAGTCCCTTCCTTTCATTATTCTACTTTTCAAAGGCATTTTAACTCTATACTCAATTACCAAGTATTTTAACGCATCTGTGGTTTGGGGCTCATCCGCTATACTAAGTGGCTTATCCAGGCACATTTTCAAAAATAGTTCTCTTCCCACAAGTGCCTATTAAGTGTTAGCTGTTAATATTTTCTTTTTCACCTTGTTATGTTTTTGTAACACCATTATCTCTTTTACAAGGCAACACATTCTCAAGCACATGCAGACAGAATCTTATTTATGTGTTCCCTGGGGTCAAGCACAGTGCCTGACACAGCAGGCATCAAACATGTGTTGAGTGAGTGTTTCTTCCAGGTCTAAAATTCTATTTTCCTATTTTTCCAAATAGTTTATTCTAAACTCATAAAAATGCTTATGACTATGCCTATTAATTGTTAATAAGTACTGATATAGAATAACTGGTTGAATAAATATTTATTTAAAAGGAATGAACAAAGACTCCCAATCCTAGTGGATAGGACATCAGATTGTGTTGAAGTCAGAGTCAGGGACCTTGATGTTTGGCACCAATATAGTGGTTGATCTTTGCATTAGTTTATATTTGCCATTACTATTGCTTGTAAGTAAGAGACCATCAGAAATCTTCAGGCTTTAAAATAAATAGATTTATAGGCCATTGATACCCCATAGCATTTATGCAGAAGCTGCTTTGACCATCTCTGTTTGTTTCCCCAGGGCATAGCAAGTCTCCCCCATAGGAGGGTATTACCTCCTTTGGGCAGGCACTGTCCTTTGTTCCATATATAGCTCCACAGCACTTAGATGTTCAATAGATTCGTTTTTTATATTTATTTTAAAAATAAATTTATTTATTTATTTTTGGCTGTGTTGGGTCTTCATTGCTGTGTGCGGGCTTTCTCTAGTTGCGGTGAGCGGAGGCTACTCTTCGTTGTGGTGTGTGGGCTTCTCATTGTCGTGGCTTCTCCTTGTTGCAGAACACAGGCTCTAGGTGTGCAGGCTTCACTAGTTGTGGCACACAGGCTCGGTAGTTGTGGCTCTCAGGCTCTAGAGTGCATGTTCAGTAGTTGGCGCACGGGCTTAGTTGCTCTGCGGCATGTGGGATCTTTCCAGACCAGGGGGTCTAGCCCCGTCCCCTGCATTGGCAGGCAGATTCTTAACCACAGCACCACCGGAGAAGTCCCAGATGTTCAATAGATTCTCATTAAAGTGAATTGATTAGAATTGGGAAGCTTCTCTGAACCTCTTGGTATTGACTCCTGTCTTTATTCCATTCTAGAAGTGGCTAAATCTTTCATGTTCTCCAGAGACCAAGCATATACGCAGTGCTTCAAAACAAAGACTTGCTTTTCTACCTTCAACGTTGAAAAAATAGAAACAAACCTAAATGAAAATGAGCCAAAACTATAAAGATAAAATAGGGAAATATCCCTTTTTAGATGAATCAACAAAAACAATACTCTAAAGACCAAGATATTTAATCAAATAAATAAATCAAATGCTAAGTTAAATTGAGAGCCATCAAAGGGAAGCAGTTTTTCAGATCTTTAACAAGAATGAAAAATTGAACCATATGTCAAAAATAGGAATGTTTTATCTTTGTATAACATAGCAGTGTTTCTCAAAATGTGGTCTGCATAAGGAGGAGTTCAGGGAGGGAGAGCTATTAGGCATGAAACAAAGGAGCTATTTAGGCAGAGCAGTGCCTGTGATGGAGAGGCAGATACTCAAAATTGAATACAAATGCATTGTTTTGAGACGTGTTAATAAGATCCATGAAAATAGAAGGCTAGGCAGTTTCTAAAGTAGAATTTACTTTGCTTACTCTAATAGATAACAGAGATATTTTAGAAATGTTTTAGTTCCCCAAAGGAATAAATGTGCTTAGTTCCATTATGTTGCCTGGAATATGGAAGAAAGCTCATGGAATTTATTGTCAACCATGGGGTTTTGAATCCAGATTTACTATTTACTACCTGAGTAACACAGGGCAAATGGCTCATGCTAGCTTGAAATTTAACTTCCTAATTTATGAAATAAGGAGAGCAATACATTCTTCAGAGGTTTGTTGCAAGTATTATATGACATAACGTGAAGGTGATCTAGGACAGGAGTCAGTGGACTTTTTCTGTAAAGGGCCAGATAATAAATATTTTAGGCTTTGCAGACCACATGGTCTCTTTTGCAGTTGCTCAACTCTGCCTTTGTAGTGCAAAAGCAGTCATAGGCGAGATGTAGCAAAGGCTGTCTGTGTTTCAATAAAACTTTATTTACAGAAACAGGCAGTTGGGCTTCCCTGGTGGTGCAGTGGTTAAGAATCCACCTGCCAGTGCAGGGGACACAGGTTCAAGCCCTGGCCTGGGAAGATCCCACATGCCGTGGAGCAACTAAACCCATGCACCACAGCTACTGAGCCTGTGCTCTAGAGCCTACAAGCCACAACTACTGAGCCTGCATGCCACAACTACTGAAGCCCACATGCCTAGAGCCCGAGCTCCGCAACAAGAGAAGCCACCGCAGTGAGAAGCCCGCACACCCCAATGAAGAGTGGACCCCACTCGACACAACTAGAGAAAGCCACACACAGCAACGAAGACCAAATGCAACCCAAAATAAATAATTTTTAAAAACAACAACAACAAGAAAAAAACAGGCAATGGCCCAGGTTTGCCTTGTGGGCCACAATTAGCCAACCATGACATCAGGCAATGATAGGTGGTGTATTGGCAATCCTCATAAATAAACTAAATATAAAAAGTGACCCAGCACAGTTGCTGCCACATAGAATATCTTGAATAAATGCATTGAGTCAATCAGTCAATGAAGATATCAGGGAATGAATATGGCCTGGTAAGTGTAATTACCATCCCCAACCTCACCACTTAATATTTTGTTACTTCCCATTGTTATTTTTTGTTGTTTTTATGAGATCATTTGACAGTTTCTACCAATGTTCCAGATATAAGAAGGCAACAGTACTTCAGTTAGAAATTTTCTTAAAATGATTTTTTTAAACATTCTTCAAACAATTGGCTTAAGATACGGTGTTTGGAAAGCTCAGTGCTTAAAATAGGAGGAAGACTCCTATAACATTCTTTTCTAAACAGTGTTCCAAGGATGACTATGTACTAGGAAAAATTGATAGTGTTGTGTAGTAAAATATTTTTGAGAAATGCTGTGTTAAACAAAATTAAACAGATTTCTTTATTACAGAAATTCCCATAGGTTTTGATGTTAAAGAGCGTGGAGGAATACATTCTGTACAGTTTCCCAGATATTATTTAACTTTTTTCACATACCTATTACCATCTTCCAGAATATAGTCTTCAGAGAATAGTATTTGGGAAACACTACTTTACAACATAAATCACATCTTGATACATTTGAAATAAATGGAATGAATAGACACCTCACACAAGAAACTTAGCAAACCAGAGGGGAAAAAAATCCTAACAGTTAACTATTAAAATTTCTTCATTTTTTCATTCTGTCATTTTTTTTAGTAATCATTTAGTGTTTATTCAGTTTAAAGTAAAGCTTTATTCCTATTCCTATTCAAAAGTCGGGGGTAGCTTTATGAATAGAAAGTTTAGATACTCTGAAATAAATGGCTGAAATCTTAGGCTCTTTGTTTCACGCCTATAAAATCTTTCTGAGTTTCATGGGAAGATAAACTTTTATTTCCAAAAGGAACTTCACAGTTATATGAAGGTAAAAGAAGAGCTCCAGTGAGTGAACTGGAGTAATATTTGGTAATAACCTGCAGGAGAGCTCATCTGAATTAGAAAGAACTGTGATAATAGATCTCTTATAGTTTAGGTCCATAGAGGTTTGAAATTGGGTTGAAACAGCCTAGTTGAAACTAATACTCTTGCATTAGAATCATTTACAAAATTTGATAATGGATTTTATTTAACAAATTAAGAAGATGAATCATTTTCAGGCAACCCTCTGTGTATCTAAGGACACTATGCTTTTTTGACTGGTCTCAGAAGCACTAGAAAACACGAAAGAAGTATTTCAACTAAATGATTGCTATAAATTCAGCATCACCAATCACCAATATCTCTAGTAGAGGGTTTTCCTGTGGTGTTGGTAGCAGAAAGGAAAACAAATTATTTTATAAGTATTGTGAGGCAAAAAATAACTACATTCTATTTCCTTCTCACCCCCCCAACACAGACACACACATACACACACACACAGTTATCAGAATTTCTTATAAGGATTTTTCTCTACAATAGTTTTGTTTCTTCTTGTTCAAGATCATCCTGAAACAACATTTTCTGTAGAACAGTGGGACAAGAATTTGGATCTGTAATATCTTCTGATAAATTATATGTATTTAGTGATCACATTAAATTATTACATAAAGTGTATATTTAGTAATCTGTACTTCTAAAGTGCTTGGTACTAAGTGCATATAAGATATTCAATTAATATCTACTTTTTAATATAAACAGGTATTGACTGATATGACTCAACCCAAATTTAACAATGTTGAACCATTCTTTAAAAATGTGAATTACAGAAAAGCAATATGGGATAAAAAGTACATGCTCCAAAATACTTATGGGTGATCTGACTTAATTAGATGGTTGTAAGCCAGGCATGGTTAATATACATAATTGCCTAATGTTGCCTAGTGTATTGGATTGGCGAAAAGGTTCGTTCGTTTTTTTCCATCAGATGGCTCTAGTAGGACTTACTTGTCTTTAACTTCATTCGAAGCAATTTTGTTAGATTGTATGTGACAGCTGTCATATCAACATGCATTTAAAAAAAGACTTATCAAATTTGGTGAATTGCTGTGTAGCCATCTTAATATTGAAGATGGAAGAAAAAAGCAACATTTTCGGCATATTATGCTTTATTATTTCAAGAAAGGTAAAAATGCAACTGAAACACAAAAAAAGATTTGTGCAGTGTATGGAGAAGGTGCTGTGACTGATTGAATGTGTCAAAAGTGGTTTGCAAAGTTTCATGCTGGACATTTCTTGCTGGACGATGCTCCACAGTCGGGTAGACCAGTTGAAGTTGATAGCAATCAAATCGAGACATTAATGGAGAACAATCAACGTCATACCACTCGGGAGATAGCTGACATACTCAAAGTGTCCAAATCAAGCATTGAAAATCATTTGCACCAGTTTGGTTATGTTAATCACTTTGATGTTTGGGTTCCACATAAGTTAAGTGAACAGAACCTTCTTGACCGTATTTCTGCATGCGATTAAACGTAATGAAAACGTAATGAAACATAATGAAACGTAATGAAAGCGTTCCGTTTTTAAAACAAATTGTGATAGGAGATGAAAAGTGGATACTGTACAATAATGTGGAATGGAAGAGATCATGGGGCAAGCAAAATGAACCACCACCAACCATACCAAAGGCTGGTCTTCATCCAAAGAAGGTGATGTTGTGTATATGGTGGGGATGGAAGGGAATCCTCTGTTATGAGCTCCTTCTGGAAAACCAAACGATTAATTCCAACAAGTACTGCTCCCAATTAGACCAACTGAAAGCAGCACTCGACAAAAAGCATCCAGAATTAGTCAACAGAAAATGCATAATCTTCCATCGGGATAACGCAAGACCACGTTTCTTTGATGACCAGGCAAAAACTGTTAGAGTTTGGGAAGTTATGACTCATCCACCGTATTCATCAGACATTGCACCTTCGGATTCCCATATCTTTAGGTCTTTACAAAATTCTCTTAATAGAAAAAGTTCAGTTCCCTGGAAGTCTGTAAAAGGCACCTGGAACAGTTCTTTGCTCAAAAAGATAAAAAGTTTTGGGAAGATGGAATTATGAAGTTGCCTGAAAAATGACAGAAGGTAGCGGAACAAAAGGGTGAACACGTTGTTTAATAAAGTTCTTGGTGAGAATGAAAAATATGTTTTTTATTTTTACTTAAAAACCGAAGGTACTTTTTGGCAAACCCAATAATTTCTCAGAGATTTGGGGAAATATCTAGACCTCTTTTCATTTCATATCTTAGAGAAAAAACTCAAAATCCCCTTAGGAATATAATTGAATACGGCTGGGTGGAGAGTGAGACTTGACATCCACATTTAGATTGTGGGTTCTGTGATCTGGCCTTTGTAGGGTGTGGAAAGGACCTTCCTATCTAACTCAGTGGGGACCACAAAGTGATTTAAATGCAGGCAAGAGAAGGGTTATGTGAGAGAGAGTAACTGGCCTAATCCACACAGAGGCTATTTTTGCTGTTTGTGAATTTGGTAAATAATTAGTGCCATTCTAGAATTTATCATTATCAATATTAATAGTAGATGTTAAATGCAAATGGTCCACATCAGATCACATATTTCTCATTATTTTTTCAGTCCATAACCCTTGAAAACTGGATAGCTGTTGTGGTCACATGCTTGCTTTATGGGATATGGAGAAAAGGAGAGGGCAAAACACTGAGAAAGGTCTATGAAAGAACCTGAAATGAATTGGTGGAATTAATGACAGAAATATGAAATGAATGGTGAAAAGAACAGCAACTTAATCTTAAAATACCCAGCAGAGCCAGTATAATTAAATAGCAGCTATGGTATCATTTAATTATTTTCCCAAACAGCAACATCATTATATATGACCGAGACATCATTTTTCTGTATTTATTTGGCAAAGCAGCAACAAATGAATTGAAACTTACATTATCAATTGCAAAAATGGCATTACAATGGATTGAAAGTAATTTGAAATTGCACCTATAAGAACAAAGCACACTCCAAATTAATGTACAGTGCTACTGGGAAATAAATGAATTCTTTACTCTTAAGTCTTTTGTTTTAAAGAGAACCTTTAGCAATGAAAGCCAAATAATTGTCCTTAAGACCATGAAATGAATCAAAGCAGCCATAAATGGCATTTGTGATTACAAGAAAAAGATTTTCTTCTCTTTGAGTCTCTCTCCTTTTATGCAGTGCGGGCAGAGTCCAGTTGTATGACATAGAGCCTCTTAGGTGGTTTTCTTGCCATAGTTTCTTTGACGTAACTATTCTCCTTTGTCTGGTTTCATCTTTTACACTACACTCCTTTCTCTTTACACCCACTTCCTAAGGCTGCTCCTTGCATGCCTGCTTCCCACTGTTTATAAGTGTGTGTATGTTATGAGTTATAAACAAGGAACTGCTATTAAGCCAATTCATTAATTAGGGTTCTGTCTGGAGTTCTCCTGTGAAGGATAATAATTTGTTAGCTTCACTAAGACCTTCTTCCTTCCTGAGAAATGTTGTTCTGAGAAAATATTGATTGAGAGTGGACCCCTGCTAGGTAATGTATGTACAGTTTATACATACTTGAGGATATTCAAGAGCATTATCTCTTTTTTGATAGCTACTAATGACTGTAATAAACTAAAACCACCTCATTTTAAATGGATGTTTTTAGTTGACAATGGAGGCATAATTCATAAATATGCTAGTGATTATTTGAGTTAGGATATTTTAGTTCAAATTGGAGTGGGCACCTGTATATATATATATATATATATATATATATATATATATATATACTTTATACTGTTATATTTAACTGGTTTAAAACAATTGTCTTTGTCCATGCAGTTTCCTCAATATGAAATGCTATCCTCTCTACTCCTTCAAATTGAAATAATATTTCAAAACAATCATAAGTTCTATCCTCTCATGTTCTGTCTAAAATTTCTAATAACTGTATATCTTGACCACCTTTAGTCTTGGCTAGTAGGTAGGAAATCTATTATTTCATCCCAGCCATATCTGATTTTGTTATTGCTTTTGAATGGATGGCCAAGCAAGGCTTAGTATTTGGAACCTTAAGGTGGGACAGTTAGGTGATGTTCCAGGCTGTCTCAATCCTTCAGGCCTGGGTGCTTTGCTCTTCTTGAATATGCTGTATACTTGACTTCTGAGTCGGAAGCCTTGTTTATCCTAATCTTTTGGCCTCATCTCTCCTTTATTGCTATTTTTTTCCAATTTAGATCTTGATTTTTATGTTGCTTTCCTATTAAGTTTTTGTTTCTTTAATCTAGGGTTATAACCTCAACAAGATGAATTCCACTATGCTTCCTTGGAGAGAGGGGCCAGACCTCTCCTCCTGGCCCATACTGTGTGGTCAGGCAAAAGACAGCTGAATTTGGAGTTAGAAAATATGGCTTGGAGGGTTAGTTTTTATTCCTACTCTGTGGGCAGTCTTGGACAAGGGGTAATCTATCTGAGTCCGTGTTGTTTTTCAAATCTGTGACACACCTCAATATCCTATGTGTGGGGTCCCTTTATAAATACCATTTGTTGAGAATAATGATATAGTGTTTTGCATCATGTGTAGTATCAGAGCTTCTGGATCTCACAAGTGCCTGCTACAGAGGAATGAAGGACCTGAGACCACGTGGGGCAGGGGAGGGACCTGAATGGAATATAGCAATGGTTCCCAAGGTGAGGGTCAGGGTGGATAGTCACTTTATTATGTAGAGCAAATGAAAGGGGATAATGAACTCAAGTCAGGTTTTAGCCAGGGTATATGCCTTTGAGCCAGCATCTATTTGTATATCTAAGGAAGGTCAATCCAGTTGGTAGGGCATGGGAGCAACACCACAGGCATTGGCATAACACCTGAAGTCACACTAGTGACAGCTTGACAGTGTGGTGATTTTCAAGGGGCTCAAGTATCTCTAAGAAGGAACCGAGCCATGAACTCACGATGGGGGAGTAGAGTATATGTAAGGGCAAGAGAGGGTGTCAGGGAGTCATGTAGTTCAGCTGGGCTCCAGCCACATCTTCAGTTCCCTAGAAAGCCCAAGCAGAAGTGCAGTTGTATGGATTAGGCCAACATGAGACGCATATGCTCTAACATTTCCATCAAATAAGCTTGCTTGCTTCATCTGCATTTCTAGGCTAGAGCCTCTGGATCTGAATCGAATATTAGCTCCCAGTGAAACTATTAAGTGACTTCTAAGCAAGCTGGTTTTTCCTCTGTGCTCTCTTAATATCTAAAATGGAGTTTAACATAATAGTATTTCCATTTTTTGATAAGTCTATTTTCCCTTTAAATCATGGGCTCCTTAAGGTCAGGCATAAAGTTGCCTTCAGCTCTATATCTTAATGCTTAGGACAGTGCCTGGCATATGTACACAAGAAATGCTCATTGAATAAATGATTGGATGAATGAACTAACTGAGCTCTATTCCAGGGCCATGAGATATACCTCTGAATGCTGTTGAACCATCCTGAAAATGCGTGTCTTTGTCACATAATTAACCAGGTTCAGCGTAGGAATGATTCGATATCTGTGGCAGATGTTGGGGTAAGGTTGAGGGAGAAGTTGAGGATATTTCTCCATCTTCCTAAGCTTTCTTCTAAAATATCTGGACCAAAGTCTCCATCCCAACTAAGGGCACAGTGCCCCACAGTGGAATGCCTCTGGTTCCTTCTAGTGCACTACAAGGAAAGCAATTCCAAGTATACATCCTACCAATGAAGGGCTCAGGTTGCCCCTGGAAGTTGAACCATAATTGATTACTTATGTGAATATCCCATTGTAGTACTCAATAAAATGGGCCAGGAAGAAAAGAAAGGACTTTAAAATTCTTTTTCTTAGCATCATGTTTTGCCATTGAGGACCTTGATGAGGAAGTTCTCTAAAATTACTTTGGCTTACGGTGATTCTGTCAGTTTTCTAAATACTTAGAAAGCACTTTACTGAGGGAAGTGTTATGTCTGCATTAGTTTGGAGGCATTTTGGATTAATCAGGCAGATGATGACCCAGAATGGTT
>NW_006774368.1:288404-313787 GCF_000442215.2 Lipotes vexillifer | reverse complement strand
AATTTTTGTGTCGGCATTAGTTTGGAGACATTTTGGATTAATCAGGCAGATTATGACCCAGAATGTTTCAGCAGGCCCAGATTTCACTGCCAATAAACAGAGAAGTACTTTTCCCCAAACTTAACTTGTAACAAAGAATAAGTTTTACCAGATTTTTTCTAAAATCCAAAGTTAGGGACTTTGCTCAAGTAGGACTTTTTTGCTTAATCTTCACACCCTCCTATTTCGGAGTGCTGAATTACCAAGTAAGCCAAGAGAAGATTATACTAAAAATGGTACTCTCAGAATTGTGAACTTATTCAGCAGAGATTTTACAGGGACCTCAGGGGATTTTATTCAAAATTGAACTTGAATAATTTTCAATAATACTTTCTGGTTTTGGAAAACTGTCTCTGAAAGTTTCTTTTTTCTTCTTTAATGTGTATAAAGAAGAGTAACTTATATATTAGAAAAAAATGTAGCGTTAAAAGAGAATCTTGGAGCTCTAAATCCTTAAGCTGTTAGTTTGAGTTTATGACAAGATTTATGATAATAGTTGTTTTGGGAAAAGTATGGTCAGGCATAGGATTCTGCAGATTCATTCATTCGACAAAAATGTATTGAATGCGTACTCCGTACCAGGCTTTGTCAGAGTTTCCAGACACCTTGGTGATATTTGCAGTAGGACCAGTCAGTTCATCTTTGTGATTTTTCTCAGGCATAACTCAGAAGCCGAGATGTAGAGAAAGACAACTGTGGCCTTACGGAAGACGTGTAGGACAACGAGAAAGTAATGGATTCAGAATGGAGAGTGTGCATGATGGAAGCGGTTAGTCTCATTTTAGAATAAATACTTCCACCCAGCAAATATTTAATGGGTCCTATTACCTGCCAGTCAGTGATCCAAGCACAAGAGATATAAAGATGAGCCATCTAGTCAAAAGGCTGCCCTCAAGAAGCTTTACTTACATTTTGGTGGTGAAAGATAAATGGAAACATAAATTTATTGCCAAGTAGTGATTAAGAAAATCACTGTTCTGGGATGCTCTTCCTCCAGACACCTGCATGGTGCTTCCATCATCCACTTCTCCTCCCAGAGAGGCTTTCTCAGCAACCCCATCTAAGACAGTGCCACTCCCATACTCTGTCCCCCTGTGCAACTTCTTAATCACTACTTAGCAACATATTTATAGTTATGTTTTCCTTTATCTTTTACCGCTGAAATATAAGTAAAGCTTCTTGAGGGCAGGGTCTTGATCAGTTTTGTTCACCTTTATATTTCTTGTGCTTGGATCGCTGAGGGGCAGGTAATAGGAGCCACTAAATATTTGCTGAATGGAAGTGTTTATTGCAAATGAGAGATAAATAGTCCTAGGACGCCTGCCTGTAATGCTTTGGAAGAGTTGAATTCTGACTAGAGGTAACAGTGAGAAAAGGGCAAATAACAGGCAGGGTATGGGGAGGTAGAAGGGCAGACATACATTTAGAATTAAAGAGGTGAGGATTATGGATGTAGATCTTTTGAGAGCTAAGGGAGAGATCATGGGGGCTAAAGTAAGGGTGGCTAAAGTAGCAGGTCGTTGGAATTTATGAAGTTCAGGAGGTGTGAGACCAAGATGAAAGGGGATAAATCAACACGTAGCTTTTAAATAAGGATTATTGTGGTGGATGGCTGAGGGGAAAGCCATTGAAGGCGGAAAGAGTGACTCCAAAAAAGAGTGGAATCAACATTTGCTGGGACCCTCCCTATGATGTAGTTATTATTGTTCAGTGTTTCAGAGGAGAAGTCTGATCCTCAGAGGTCCAAATGCCTAGAGTTCCATAACTAATAAGCAGCACAGCCAGGGTTAAAACACACCTCTACATACATTGCTCTAAGTGTCATACTTACTCTATAAGATCCCGTCCCCTTCTCGCTCCTTTCCTCTCGGTGCCACTTCCTCTACTTTTTATTTTCTTTCTTCTCTTTAACTTATTCCCATTGTCCTAAACATGAGATAGTTTAAAAGTTCAAAAAAGCCATTCCAAGCATTTTTCTCCCTTTTCCCCTAATTTGGAGGGAAGAGTTAAAAAAGCTAAAAGGAACATAAGGTAAGCTCCTTTCCAAGATTAGCAGGATATTTAGCTAGTATTTT
This sequence comes from Lipotes vexillifer, assembly GCF_000442215.2. NCBI lineage: Eukaryota > Metazoa > Chordata > Mammalia > Artiodactyla > Lipotidae > Lipotes > Lipotes vexillifer. The sequence goes on along the minus strand of NW_006774368.1, from coordinate 311,673 downwards.
CTGTGCATAAAGGAGAAGAAAGCATCTGAGAACAAATCAGATGAAAAGAGAAAATGGTGTCAACATTTGTTTGGAAAAATAAATGTACTAAACTTAAATTTCTAGAATTTAGCCTAGGAAAATTACATCTCCATTAACTTAAAATACCCTGGTTCCTAAAGATTTAGCTACCACCTGCAAAATGCCCCATGTGACATATTTAGGAGTTATGGGGATAAAAGTTGTTAAGAAAATCTCTAGGAGGTTCCAAAAGGATTGAAATGATTTAGGCGTAAAATAAAATTTTAGCCAAGTAATACGTACTTTTAAATGTTTGCTTTTTTTTTTTTTTGGACTGGCTAAAGGACAAAATGAAAGAATTTCAAAGAACATGGAGCCCATTTGTTACAAAGGAAAAATGAAGCAGAATGTTCTATTATGCTGATGATCATACGTTTGAAATAATGGTGACATATCAGCTGACATCTGGGCATTTATCAATGCCCAGAAGTGAGAAGGGAACGGGATCTTATAGAGTAAGTATGACACTTAGAGCAATGTAGAGGTGTGTTTTTACCCTGGCTGTGCTGCTTATTAGTTTGTGAGGTCTGCAGTTAAGATTATGTATAATGGAGACATAGTTATGACTTTAATTACCTTTATAATGCCTGTTGGTTTCATTTACTTTTATAAAATTGTGTTTCCGTTGTTCATTTCTGGGCTTAGTTCTGTAATAACACAATGGCAGCTTTCTGTTAAACACTTTCAAGTTATTAAGTTGGGTCTCCACAGAAAAGGGAAGTGGACTATAAACAAATAGCTGAGAAGAAAATCTACCCACTCAGAAACATTGACTGATGAACTTGTCGGTATGTGGTATCTTCTAGGCTTTGAGGTACAGAAATGAAAAATGGCAGAAAAAAATCCTTGCCCTGATGGAACTTACATCTGGTTGGTGGGGGACAGTGCAGACCATAAGCACACATGTACACATGTATACTATGCCATTGAGATTAGGGCTATGAAGAAACTAAAATGGGCTAAGGGATGAGAGGGTAACAGGGGAATGAAGATTCAGAGGGATGCTAATTTAGGTAGTTTAGTCAGAACTGTTCCCCTAAAGGTGATTTTTGAGTAGGATTAATTTAGTCAGTTAATTGGAGGTGAGAAGAAAGAAATGTTATTAGGTACTTATTAGACACCAAGCATTTTGAAAAGCATTATTCTTCACTGAGTAGTTCAGGAAGTACTTATAACACAACAATATAAAGATTACTGCACTCATTTTAAAGCCGAGGAATCTGATATTCAGAAAGATTGACTAATTTCCCCAAGATCGTACAATTTCTCATTGAGTCAGGATTAAAACCCAGATCTGTCTGATTTTAGAAACCATGTTCTTTCCATTATACTAATTTTTTTTTTATATGGGAACAGATAGGAACTGCAACCTTGAAGGTCTAAAGAAGAAAAGGGCGGAGAGTAGTACTAGTAGAAATGAGAATTGTGTGGGTTTTGGAAGAGTTAGCCAGAGTCAGAAAGTTCTGGGGAGTAATGGGTTACTGATGGCTGCTGAAACAATTTAGCCACAAACTGGCTGTCTTAAAACAAACAGAACTTTACTCTTTCACAGTTCTGGAGGCTAGACGTCTGAAATCAGTGTCACTGGAAATCAAGGTGTCTGCAGGGTTGCATTCCCTCTGAGCCTCTAGGGGAGAATCTGTTTCCTTGCCTCTTCCAACCTCTGGTGGCTTCTGACACTCCTTGACTTGCGGCTACTTTGCTTTGATCTCTAGCCCCCCTCTTCACACCTATGTGTGAAATTTTCCTCTGCCTCTCCAAGGACATGTGCCATTGCACTTAGGGCCTACCTGGGTAAACCAGAATAATCTCCTCATCTCAAGATCCATAATGTATATCTGCAAAGACCTTTTTTTTCTTTCCTCATATAAGGTAATACTTATATGTTCTAGGAGTTAGGATGGGTATATTCGTCAGAGGGTCATTTTTCAGCCTACAAAAAGGGTTAAAAAAAAAAAAACCTGCAGAAGACAGGACAAACCAGATGTTTGGAGGCCTTAAATCACCAAGTATTGGATTCACATTGAGAAAGTAAAAGAGTCTGAGGGAAGTCATTGAATAGTATTGGCTTTGCACTGCTTTTTGAAAATGCCACTCATTCCATTGTTCATTATGTATTTGGTTAATCGCTGTGCTAGAAACTGGGAGAATGTAATGGTGGGATGATAGCTATGATTTCTTTTTTTTTTTTAATAGCTATTCTTTTTTTTTTAACATCTTTATTAGAGTATAATTGCTTTACAATGGTGTGTTAGTTTCTGCTTTATAACAAAGTGAATCAGTTACACATATACATATGTTCCCATATGTCTTCCCTCTTGCGTCTCCCTCCCTCCCACCCTCCCTACCCCACCCCTCCACAAAGCACCAGGCTGATCTCCCTGTGCTATGCGGCTGCTTCCCACTAGCTATCTACCTTACGTTTGGTAGTGTATATATGTCCCTGCCTCTCTCTCTCGCTTTGTCACAGCTTACCCTTCCCCCTCCCCATATCCTCAAGTCCATTCTCTAGTAGGTCTGTGTCTTTATTCCTGTCTCACCCCTAGGTTCTTCATGAAATTTGTTTTTCTTAAATTCCATATATATGTGTTAGCATACGGTATTTGTCTTTCTCTTCCTGACTTACTTCACTCTGTATGACAGACTCTAGGTCTATCCACCTCATTACAAATAGCTCAATTTCGTTTCTTTTTATGGCTGAGTAATATTCCATTGTATATATGTGCCACATCTTCTTTATCCATTCATCCGACGACGGGCACTTAGGTTGTTTCCATCTCCGGGCTATTGTAAATAGAGCTGCAATGAACATTTTGGTACATGACTCTTTCTGAATTCTGGTTTCCTCAGGGTATATACCTAGTAGTGGGATTGCTGGGTCATATGGTAGTTCTATTTGTAGTTTTTTAAGGAACCTCCATACTGTTCTCCATAGTGGCTGAACCAATTCACATTCCCACCAGCAGTGCAAGAGTGTTCCCTTTTCTCCACACCCTCTCCAGCATTTATTGTTTCTAGATTTTTTGATGATGGCCATTCTGACTGGTGTGAGATGATATCTCATTGTAGTTTTGATTTGCATTTCTCTAATGATTAATGATGTTGAGCATTCTTTCATGTGTTTGTTGGCAGTCTGTATATCTTCTTTGGAGAAATGTCTATTTAGGTCTTCTGCCCCTTTTTGGATTGGGTTGTTTGTTCTTTTGTTATTGAGCTGCATGAGCTGCTCACAAATTTTGGAGATTAATCCTTTGTCAGTTGCTTCATTTGCAAATATTTTCTCCCATTCTGAGGGTTGTCTTTTGGTCTTGTTTATGATTTCCTTTGCTGTGCAAAGGCTTAGAAGTTTCATTAGGTCCCATTTGTTTATTTTTGTTTTTATTTCCATTTCTCTAGGAGGTGGGTCAAAAAGGATGTTGCTGTGATTTACATCATAGAGTGTTCTGCCTATGTTTTCCTCTAAAACTTTGATAGTTTCTGGCCTTACATTTAGGTCTTTAATCCATTTTGAGCTTATTTTTGTGTATGGTGTTAGGGAGTGATCTAATCTCATACTTTGACATGTACCTGTCCAGTTTTCCCAGCACCACTTATTGAAGAGGCTGTCCTTTCTCCACTGTACATTCCTGCCTCCTTTATCAAAGATAAGGTGACCATATGTGCATGGGTTTATCTCTGGGCTTTCTATCCTGTTCCACTGATCTTTCTGTTTTTGTGCCAGTACCATACTCTCTTGGTTACTGTAGCTTTGTAGTGTAATCTGAAGTCAGGGAGCCTGATTCGTCCAGCTCCGTTTTTCGTTCCCAAGATTGCTTTGGCTATTCGGGGTCTTTTGTGTTTCCATACAAATTGTGAAATTTCTTGTTCTAGTTCTGTGAAAAATACCACTGGTAGTTTGATAGGGATTGCATTGAATCTGTAGATTGCTTTGGGTAGTAGAGTCATTTTCACAATGTTGATTCTTCCAATCCAAGAACATGGTATATCTCTCCATCTGTTTGTATCATCTTTAATTTCTTTTGTCAGTGTCTTATAATTTTCTGCATACAGGTCTTTTGTCTCCTTAGGTAGGTTTATTCCTAGGTATTTTATTCTTTTTGTTGCAATGGTAAATGGGAGTGTTTTCTTGATTTCACTTTCAGATTTTTCATCATTAGTGTATAGGAATGCCAGAGATTTCTGTGCATTAATTTTGTATCCTGCTGCTTTACCAAATTCATTGATTAGCTCTAGTAGTTTTCTGGTAGCATCTTTAGGATTCTCTATGTATAGTATCATGTCATCTGCAGACAGTGACAGCTTTACTTCTTCTTTTCCAATTTGGATTCCTTTTATTTCCTTTTCTTCTCTGATTGCTGTCGCTAAAACTTCCAAAACTATGTTGAATAAGAGTGGTGAGAGTAAGCAACCTTGTCTTGTTCCTGATCTTAGAGGAAATGCTTTCAGTTTTTCGCCATTGAGGACGATGTTTGCTGTGGGTTTATCATATATGGCCTTTCTTATGTTGAGGAAAGTTCCCTCTATGCCTACTTTCTGCAGGGTCTTTACCATAAATGGGTGTTGAATTTTGTCGAAAGCTCTCTCTGCATCTATTGAGATGATCATATGGTTTTTCTCCTTCAGTTTGTTAATATGGTGTATCACGTTGATTGGTTTGCATTTATTGAAGAATCCTTGCGTTCCTGGAATAAACCCCACTTGATCATGGTGCATGATACGTTTAATGTGCTATTGGATTCTGTTTGCTAGTATTTTGTTGAGGATTTTTACATCTATGTTCATCAGTGATATTGGCCTGTAGTTTTCTTTCTTTGTGACATCCTTGTCTGGTTTTGGTATCAAGGTGATGGTGGCCTCGTAGAATGAGTTTGGGAGTGTTCCTCCCTCTGCTATCTTTTGAGAAGGATAGGTGTTAGCTCTTCTCTGAATGTTTGATAGAATTCGCCTGTGAAGCCATCTGGTCCTGGGCTTTTGTTTGTTGGAAGATTTTTAATCACAGTTTCAATTTCAGTGCTTGTGATTGGTCTGCTCATATTATCTATTTCTTCCTGATTCAGTCTTGGCAGGTTGTGCATGTCTAAGAATTTGTCCATTGCTTCCAGGTTGTCCATTTTATTGGCATAGAGTTGCTTGTAGTAATCTCTCATGATCCTTTGTATTTCTGCAGTGTCAGTTGTTACTTCTCCTTTTTCATTTCTAAGTCTATTGATTTGAGTCTTCTCCCTTTTTTTCTTGATGAGTCTGGCTAATGGTTTATCAATTTTTTTGATCTTCTCAAAGAGTCAGCTTTTAGTTTTATTGATCTTTGCTATCGGTTCCTTCATTTCTTTTTCATTTATTTCTGATCTGATCTTTATGATTTCTTTCATTCTGCTAACTTTGGGGGTTTTTTGTTCTTCTTTCTCTGATTGCTTTAGGTGCAAGGTTAGATTGTTTATTTGAGATGTTACCTGTTTCTTAAGGTAGGATTTTATTGCTATAAACTTCCCCCTTAGAACTGCTCTTGCTGAATCCCATAGGTTTTGGGTAGTCGTGTCTCCATTGTCATTTCTTTCTAGGTATTTTTTGATTTCCTCTTTGATTTCTTCAGTGAATACTTCGTTATTAAGTAGTGTATTGTTTAGCCTCCATGTGTTTGTATTTTTTACAGATCTTTTCCTGTAATTGATAGTCTCATAGCGTTGTGGTCGGAAAAGATACTTGATACAATTTCAGTTTTCTTAAATTTACCAAGGCTTGATTTGTGACCCAAGATATGATCTATCCTGGAGAATGTTTCATGAGCACTTGACAAAAATGTGTATTCTGTTGTTTTTGGATGGAATGTCGTATAACTATCGATTAAGTCCATCTTGTTTAATGTATCATTTAAAGCTTGTGTTTCCTTATTGATTTTCATTTTGGATGATCTGTCCATTGGTGAAAGTGTGGTGTTAAAGTCCCCTACTATGATTGTGTTACTGTCAAATTCCCCTTTTATGGCTGTTAGTATTTGCCTTACATATTGAGGTGCTCCTACGTTGGGTGCATAAATATTTACAATTGTTATATCTTCTTCCTGGATTGATCCCTTGATCATTATGTAGTGTCCTTCTTTGTCTCTTCTAATAGCCTTTATTTTAAAGTCTATTTTGTCTGATATGAGAATTGCTACTCCAGCTTTCTTTTGGTTTCCATTTGCATGGAATATCTTTTTTCATCCCCTCTCTTTCAGTCTGTATGTGTCTCTAGGTCTGAAGTGGGTCTCTTGTAGACAGCAAATATATGGGTGCTGTTTTTGTACCCATTCAGCCAATCTGTGTCTTTTGGTGGGAGTATTTAGTCCATTTACATTTGAGGTAATTTTCGATATGTATGTTCCTCTTCCCATTTTCTTGATTGTTTTGGGTTCGTTATTGTCGGTCTTTTCCTTCTCTTGTGTTTCTTGCCTAGAGAAGTTCCTTTAGCAGTGGTTGTAAAGCTGGTTTGGTGGTGCTGAATTCTCTCAGCTTTTGCTTGTCTGAGAAGGTTTTAATTTCTCCATCAAATCTGAATGAAATCCATGCTGGGTAGAGTAATCTTGGTTGGAAGTTTTTCTCCTTCATCACTTTAAATATGTCCTGCCACTCCCTTCTGGCTTGCAGAGTTTCTGCTGCAAGATCAGCTGTTAACCTTATGGGGATTCCCTTGTGTGTTATTTGTTGTTTTTCCCTTGCTGCTTTTAATATGTTTTCTTTGTATTTAATTTTTGACAGTTCGATTAATATGTGTATTGGCGTATTTCTCCTTGGATTTTTACTGTATGGGACTCTCTGTGCTTCCTGGACTTGATTAACTATTTCCTTTCCCATATTAGGGAAGTTTTCAACTATAATCTCTTCAAATATTTTCTCAGTCCCTTTCTTTTTCTCTTCTTCTTCTGGAACTCCTATAATTCGATTGTTGTTGCATTTAATGTTGTCCCAGAGGTCTCGGAGACTGTTCTCTGTTGTTTTCATTCTTTTTTCTTTATTCTGCTCTGCAGTAGTTGTTTCCACTATTTTATCTTCCAGGTCACTTATCCGTTCTTCTGCCTCAGTTATTCTGCTATTGATCCCATCTAGAGTATTTTTAATTTCATTTATTGTGTTGTTCATCATTGCTTGTTTCCTCTTTATTTCTCTAGGTCCTTGTTAAATGTTTCTTGCATTTTCTCTATTCTATTTCGAAGATTTTGGATCATCTTTACTATCATTATTCTGAATTCTTTTTCAGGTAGACTGCCTATTTCCTCTTCATTTGTTAGGTCTGGTGGGTTTTTATCCTGCTCCTTCATCTGCTGTGTGTTTTTCTGTCTTCTCATTTTGCTTATCTTACTGTGTTTGGGGTCTCCTTTTTGCAGGCTGCAGTTTCGTAGTTCCTGTTGTTTTTGGTGTCTGTCCGCAGTGGCTAAGGCTGGTTCAGTGGGTTGTGTAGGTTTCCTGGTGTAGGGGACTAGTGCCTGTGTTCTGGTGGATGAGGCTGGACCTTGTCTTTCTGGTGGGCAGGTCCATGTCTGGTGATGTGTTTGGGGGTGTCTGTGGACTTTTTATGATTTTAGGCAGCCTCTTTGCTAATGGGTGGGTTTGTGTTCCTGTCTTCCTAGTTTTTTGGCATAGGATGTCCAGCACTGTAGCTTGCTGGTCGTTGAGTGAAGCTGTATGCTCGTGTTGAGTTGGAGATCTCTGGGAGATTTTCACCGTTTGATATTACGTGGAGCTGGGAGGTCTCTTGTGGACCAGTGTCCTGAAGTTGCCTCTCCCACCTCAGAGGCACCGCACTGACTCCTGGCTGCAGCACCAAGAGCCTTTCATCCACATGGCTCAGAATAAAAGGGAGAAAAAGTACAAAGAAAGAAGTAGTAGAAGAAGAAAGAAAGAAAGAAAGAAAGAAAGAAATGAAGAAAGGAAGGAAGGAAGGAAGAAAGAAAGAAAGAAAGGAGGGAGGAAGGAAGGAGGGAAGGAAAAAAGAAAGAAGATAAAGTAAAATAAAATGTAATAAAGTTATTAAAATAAAAAAAATAGTTATTTAGAGAAAAAAAAAAACGGACGGATAGAACCTTAGGACAAATGGTGGAAGCAAAGCTATACAGACAAAATCTCCACAGAAGCATACATATACACACTCACAAAATGAGGAAAAGGGGAAAAAATCATCAATCTTGCTCTCAACGTCCACCGCCTCAATTTGGGATGATTCGTTGTCTAAAGGAGGGAAGGAAGGAAAGAAAGAAAGAAGATAAAATAAAGTAACATAAAGTTATTAAAATAAAAAATAATTATTAAGAAAAAAAATTAAAAAAAAAAATAAATGAACGGATAGAATCCTAGGACAAATGGTGGAAGCAAAGCTATACAGACAAAATCTCACACGGAAGCATACACATACACACTCACAAAAAGAGGAAAAGGGGAAAAAATCATAAATCTTGCTCTCAAAGTCCACCTCCTTAATTTGGGATGATTCATTGTCTATTCATGTATTCCTCAGATGCAGGGTACATCGAGTTGATTCTGGAGCTTTAATCCGCTGCTTCTGAGGCTGCTGCGAGAGATTTCCCTTTCTCTTTGTCCGCACAGCTCCCAGGGGTTCAGCTTTGGATTTGGCCCCCGCTCTGAGTGTAGGTCGCCGGAGGGCGTTTGTTCTTCGCTCAGACGGGACTGGGTTAATGGAGCTGCTGATTCGGGGGCTGTGGCTCACTCAGGCTGGGGGGAGGGAGGGGCACGGAGTGCGGGGCGGGCCTGCGGTGGTAGAGGCCAGCATGACGTTGCACCAGCCTGAGGCGCGCCGTGCGTTCTCCCAGGGGAGTTGTCCCTTTATTCCGGGACCCTGGCAGTGGCGGGCTACACAGGCTCCCCGGAAGGGGCGTGTGGATAGTGACCTGTGCTTGCACACAGGCTTCTTGGTGGCGGCCGCAGCAGCCTTAGCTTCTCATGCCCCCGTCTCTGGGGTCCGCGCTTTTAGCCGCGGCTCGCGCGCATCTCTGGAGCTCCTTTAAGCAGCACTCTTAATTTCCTCTCCTTGCGCACCAGGAAACAAAGAGGGAAGAAAAAGTTTCTTGCCTCTTCGGCAGGTCCAGACTGTTCCCCGGAATCCCTGCTGGCTAGCTGTGGTACAGTAACCCCCTGCAGGCTGTGTTCATGCCGCCAGCCCCAGTCCTCTCCCGGCGCTCAGACCGAAGCCCGAGCCTCAAGTCCCAGCCCCGCCCGCCCCGGCGGATGAGCAGACAAGCCTCTCGCACTGGTGAGTGCCGGTCAGCCCTGATCCTCTGTGCGGGAATCTCTCCTCTTTGCCCTCCGCACCCCGGCCACTGTGCCCTCCTCCGTGGCTCCAAAGCCTTCCGCCTTCGCCACCCCCAGTCTCCGCCTGCGAGGGGGCTTCCTAGTGTGTGGAAATCTTTCCTTCTTCACAGCTCCCTCCCACTGGTGCAGGTCCTGTCCCTATTCTTTTGTCTCTGTTTATTCTTTTTTCTTCTGCCCTACCCAGGTACATGGGGGGTTTCTTGCCTTTTGGGAGGTCTGAGGTCTTCTGCCAGCTTTCAGTAGGTGTTCTGTAGGAGTTGTTCCACGTGTAGATGTATTTCTGGTGTATCTGTGGGGAGGAAGGTGATCTCCGCGTCTTACTCTTCTGCCATCTTCCCGGAAGCCATAGCTATGATTTCTGAAGCTTGCAATCTAGTGGTGGAGACCTGCTATTAAAAAAAAAAAAAAAAAAAAATCACACAGGTGAACAATGTGATTTGACACTGTGATAAATGCTCTGAAGATAAATACAGGGTGCCCTTAGAACTGACAGAAAGTACCAAAAAAGTTCTAACAGTGTTGCATATTGGTACGTAATCCGTACAATAGCTAATCCATCCTTTCTGTAACACCTCCACTAAGGTGGTGGTGGTGGTGGTGGTGATTTTAATTTTCATTGGCACAAAGATCAGTTCTCTATACCTTGAGTTCCTTAAGAGTTCTTGGCGTGCTATCTTTGAGAATGTGATATTTGAACTGAAATCTAATGGATGTATAGTAGTTAACTTGCCAAAAGGTGGAAGCAACCAGAGAAGAACATTGTACACAGACAAAATGGTTCTAGGATGAGAAGAACATCCTAGGATGAGAAGAACACATGCTTTGAAGGGATGGAACAAAGACCAATGCAGCTAGTGTGGAGAGAGCTAGAGGGAGACAGGTGGGAGATGGACCTAGAGAAGTGGGCAGAGACCAGATGCTGAGGGACTCTGTAGGCCACACTTAGATGTTTCTTTGTATTACAAAGGCATTGGGAAATAAGGGAAGAGAATTTGTGGGGTGGTTTGTGTGCGTTTTGTCGTTTTCTACTTTTTAAACTTTACCTAAAGTAAATTAAATTCATTCTTTCTGTTTTACAGTTTGAAAAATGCGTAGTCATGGTAATTACACCCACGATCAAGATACAGATCAGTTCCAACAGTCCCCCACCCCAGTTCCTCTTGCTGTGCCTTTGTAGTCAACTCCTACCCTATCCCGTGTTCTCTGACAAATAGTGGTTAAACAGAGAAGTATTATTCAAGTCAGAAATGTGGTAACCTAACAGTGTGGTAGCATAAAAATTGGAGAGGACATATATTCAAGAGATATTTAGGATCCAGAATCAAGAGAACATGGTAACATTAAATATTTTAATTTGGAGAGGGAGGAGGAAGTGTTCAGAAGGTCCTCAGGCCTCTGGCTTGGGTAACTAGAACACTACTGGGGCCCTTTAAGAGTGGGAAGAACAACTATTGTAATTAAGAGCAGAGATTAAGTTCAGTTTATGGTGCCATTGAGATATCCAAGACCAATGGGTAGTTGGGAGGATTTTGGATCTCAAGCTCATTAGAGAGATTTGAACTAAAGATTTATATTTGAGAGGTGGAAAATTTTGAAAGGAATCTTTGCCCTTCTTTTTCATGGCATAACAACATTTTTGTGGAAATAAAATTCACTGGGTGCAAACTGTGTGTTAGGTATTGTTCTAACTATACCCGCATTTAATCTTGGAAACAACCTGTAAGTGAAAAACACTTTTATTTTGCAGATGAGAAACTAAGACATAGAGCAATTAAGATACATGACCAAGGTTTCACAACTCATCAGACTCAGAGTTGGTAATGTAGGAGCTATATCTTAAACTCAATTACCAAAGACTTATTCAGATGCATTTTATTTGATGGTTAAGGCAGTGGTACTTACTGTAGGGAATTAATCATAATTGTCTCTGGAGATTTTAACAATGTATTAATATAATTTTATTCATGACCCCTTCCACCTTACCTGTCTATCAAAGCAGGGGAGCAGGGCCTAAGGATATTTTTAGATGTTTCTAGCTGATTTTGATACGTCTCTCCTTTCCTCCTTCACCATCACACACCTCCACTCTCAAACACAAAAGTTGACATCCACTGGGTTGGTGGTTGGCCTTGAGATTATTGATTTACTGTAGGTATTAATGGATCATAGAAGTAAGCTGCCAACAGAAGCTGAACAAATAGCTATTCAGGGCTAGAGTATGTACCTGGGCACTGATGGCCATGAGAAGATGGCATTGTTGCATAAGCCTGCATGGTATGGACCAAGTGTTGGCCAGTAATGTTGTAACATGGAATTTATAGGCATAATCTTAAATGAAGAGGTAAAATTAAGGTTGTTTACAGTATAGGAACTGTGTCATATGGACAGATTTCTAGAAATCTATACTGGCAATAACAGATTACATAGACTACAGGTGTATCCTGCTTTTTCTTATAGACATATTCTTGAAATTCATACTGTCCATTCTCATATATTTACATTTTTCAATGGAGAATGGTATTTAAATAAGTATTCTCTTTCTTAAAAAAAAAGATATTCACAGAATGAGTAGCGTTTCTAAGCCATCTACTTTGTGAATCTCCATGTTCATATAATGCATTTGCCTATAGTGATACGCTCTTCTCCATTCATATTAATGGGGATGAACTTTCAAATCTTAATTCACAGAAAACTCTGGTAATTTCTTCTCTCATCTCTTTGTGTAATTTGAACAGTTAAGGGTCTCTCTCATATATCCTCAAGAGGCAATAGTGAAACCTAAATACTTTATTTGTATTGTTTTTTTTTTTCCTGTCATCACCAAAAAGCAAAAGCAAAAATAAAACTGAAAACAAACAGTGACAACAAAGCATGTTAACAATGTTGGTTTCTGTTGCAAGACCAATAGTAAATCTGAGATAAACTATTACTTTAACCTATGAAATTTGCCTCTTTTTCAGTATTAAAAATCACCCTTTTCAGTGTCAGAGGCAACAGAGTTCTTCTTACTGTATTGTGCCTATGTGTTTATTCAGTATTCACCTGTGATGAGAATCACTGAGTGAATTAGTAAATAGATCATTGGAAGTGACTTTTGCAATACAGCACTAATATAAAAATGGATTTATAGGGCTTCCCTGGTGGCGCAGTGGTTGAGAGTCCGCCTGCCGATGCAGGGGACACGGGTTCGTGCCCCGGTCTGGGAAGATCCCACATGCCGTGGAGCGGCTGGGCCCATGAGCCATGGCCGCTGAGCCTGTGCATCCGGAGCCTGTGCTCTGCAACGGGAGAGGCCACAACAGTGAGAGGCCCGCGTACCGAAAAAAAAAAAAAAAAAGGGATTTATAATCCACTCCTATTGCAAAGATTGAATAATGATCGAGCCATAACATTTGGAACATCCCCTGTTCACATTCCAGGGGATCATGGCCCAGATATCTCAAGTGAGTTGAGTAGAATGGATAATGTACCCCCTACCTAGAGGGAGCTAAATGCAGTAGGTCAGCAGCATGACCTCAGAAAGTTTCATGTTATGTTATTCTTCCTTTTGGTTCATTACCTTTTTAGCCTTTAGAAGAGGAAGGTAAAGACAAATGGGCAGTCAGTCCAAGGTGACCTCTTGCACAAGAGAGCCATGGTTTGTGAGATCGTGGTCCAGCTCCTAGATCCCTTGTGATGATGGTTCCACCCCCTTCCAATAATTTACAGTGTTTTAACTGCTGCTTTGGCAGGGCTGGGGTGGGGGAGAGGGCAACAGAGAATGAGTAAAAGAGAGAGAAGCAACTTATGTCGGGGAGGGGGAAACAACTTGGCTGTGATCTCAGACTGTGAAATCCTATGGAGAAGTAACGTGGGAAATGCTTATAATATAACATAAAACAAGATTCAAATGTGTGCAAGTTTTATCATCTTAACTGTTTTTTAAAAGTCCCAAATTATAGGCATAGGGAGAAAAAAAAAAGCTGGAAGGAAATAGATAAAAATGTTAACAGTTGTCATATTTTGGCAGATAATTTTTTTCATGGTTTTTAAATGCTGCATTTTCTAAAATTTTAAATGAGTTTGGCCAACTTTTACATTATAAAAAGATAAAATTTAGGGACAATCTCTGTGATCTGATTGGTGATCCATGAGTCTCATCAGGGTTCAGGGTAGAAAATAAAGAAGTGAGCAACAATTTAAGCACCCTCTTCAGAGTACGTTGTTTTCTTACCATCAACTTCCTGAATTTCCATCCTCATCACTACCACTTGTCCCCTCACCCAGTAGTCTATCCTAAAACCTCCAAGACCTCCTTCTGCAAAAATCTTCCTCATCTTTCCATCCTTATGAACATTGAGATCATTCCGAAATTTCCACTCAGGATCAACACTTACCTTCTTCCCATAGCTGCTCCCAGCAGGGTATCCATGGCTGGTGAAGTAAGCTAATAGTAGATGATATTGTAGTGTCCTTTCATCATGGTGGGAATTTAAGGCACTGTATGATACCTCTGGGGAAATAGTTTTTGAGAAATGGAGAACTTTAGACCTAAATTTGAATTCATAGAGATCTGGATTTAAATCCTATTGATACTTCTATCACTTCGTGCTTCTATAACCTTGAGCAAGTTGATTGACCTGTCTTTTCTAAAATTCAGTTTTCTCATAATCACAATGGAAAAAATAATACTTATTTGTTTATTGTGATAATTAGTAGGCATAGTTCATATGAACTAAATGAACTATGTTGACTATGCTTGTTATTTCTCACAACAAACTGAGTCAGTTACTGTGATAATGATGGTAGAGAATATTGCATCATTACAACCAAGCCCTAGCTCCTTTATCTCATGAATTAGCAGAGACCCATTGGCCTGCTCCCTTCTCCAATTCAGGTTAAATTTAAGTGAATTTAATTTAACACTTATAGAACAGTTACTGTATACTAGGTCATATTCATGTATGTTTACTTTTTATGGATTATATGTTGCCTGGTGACCAGCCAATATCTGGTAGTCAGTGTTTGTTCTAAAATTCAATCTGCAATAGTACAGAGTGATGACAAGGCCATGGCATCCTTCAAAAAATTTTTTTAGATTATTCAAATCACCACTTTGTGACTTCTTTTCCCCTCTCAAAGGGTGCATCTTTGGCTATGTGGCAAGGATGTTGTGAAACCAGAATTTCATTCCATATTAGCAATCATTGAAAAGGTGAAGGTTTAGGAACAACGAGAGAAATAAAAAGAAAAAATTATTGTGAATCTTCACTGGCCCCTATATGTACTCCCAGAGCTCTCTACAACTTGGAGATTACAAAGAGATGAGAGGAGAGAGCAGATAAGTGTTGGTTTTCGTTTTTAAATGTGTTTCTCTGAGGAACAGAGGATTTCTTATTATATCTATTTCACCTTGGAAATGGCATTGCTGAGTTCCCCGTAAAGGTTACTCATGAATTTGAGGATTTGCGTTCCTGACTTCGAGTTTACTGGCATTTGCTAAATGTTTGGCTTTGTATTCATATTTGTCTTTGACTATGATGAAAGTAAGGCATTGTCTCATTTATTAGATAGCTCTTGGCTGTGCTGGATTAAGGTTGAATCATTCGACGGTGGCCCCTACAGCAGCTTGAGTCTTCTGAGATGTTTTGCAGCCACAGCCTGTTTCCATTGGATTTTATTTCTGCCTGTCCTCTCTCTAGCCTCATAGAGTTGGCTAAGGCCATAGGTTAGGTTAGCTGTTGGTGAATAACCTCCTTTGCTTCTCTCCAAACTGACCCTTCGCAGGTAGCCTTGAGGCATTCTCTCAACAAGAGGGTTCCTGAAACATTGATTGCCCCCTGCGTCCCTACTTCTTGGCTCTGTTTCCCTAATTACCATGTTTGGGAAACACAGGGTATAAGTGGAGCTTCTCCCCCAGTTACGAACGCTAAAATATTCCCTTCTACGTCCTCATGGAAAAGGTCAAGAAATTAATTTTAGATGAATATCTTCACCTTCTTAGCCAGTTGCTGTATTAATGATCTGATGACAGATTGCTCCTTAAACTGGCCCTAGCACAGGTCACAGTGAAGTGAGAATATGCTGTATTTAATGAGTCAAGAATCAAAGCCCCTAATATTTTATCACTAGCATATAGATGGAAGAAGTCATCAAGGAGTCGAGAATGCAAAAGAAGCCTAGTGCCGTATGTGGGGCTCTGTGTTCTGCTGAGAAGATAAAAGGCCTCTGTGAGTCTAACCATTTTTCTTTATGCTTCAGGCTTTTTATCCACTTTAGGAAGCTAACATTGATTTTTTTTTAACTTTTCAGTTTTCCCCAAATACAGAATAGTTGAGAGAATGGAATAATGATCACCTGTGTACTCACCACCAAAATTTAGAAGTTGCTAACATTTGGACACAATTACCACTAATGTTGCTTTTCCAAATAGATAGATACCACTAAATACTTACTAGACATCTCTCAATAATGGCAGATTCATACATATCTACAATACTATTACCACACCTATGAAAATAAATAGTTATTCTTTATAACATCTATATTGTATATTTATTCATTCTCCCAATTGTCAATATTTTTTATAAATTTTTTCAACTAATAGCCAAGCAACTTTCTGATCTTTGATTTGTTTTGTTTCTTTTAATCTATGAAAGAGCTCCAAATTTTTTTTTACCTTCTTTCCTGACATTATTTTTTTAGGAAACTAGATCAATTTTGTTGTGACATGTACCACATTCTTCATTTGTCTGTTCTCTAGTGGTGATTTTTAACTTGTTCCTTTATCCTCTGTACTTCCTATAAATCAAATCTTGTATCAAACTTAATATTAAAGCTTAATCAAGCTCATATAAAACATATTTGGCAAGACTACTTTATGAATAATGCTGAGTACTTCATATTACATATACATATAAGAAATAGATGATATCAAGTTGTCCTAATTTTAGTGACACTAAATTTGTTCAGTTGGTTGAGATGATATCTAGGAGATCTCTTATTATATATTCCCCCTTCAATATTAGCAAGCAAACTTTGGGGTGATGCTTTAGCATTATCAAGTTTTAACCTAGTGTTTTTTTTTTTTTTTCTTTTCTTTGCGGTACGTGGGCCTCTCACTGTTGTGGCCTCTCCTGTTGAGGAGCACAGGCTGCGGGCGCGCAGGCTCAGCGACCATGGCTCACGGGCCCAGCCGCTCCGCGGCATGTGGGATCCTCCTGGACCGGGGCACGAACCCGTGTCCCCTGCATTGGCAGGCAGACTCCCAACCACTGCGCCACCAGGGAAGCCCTGACCTAGTGGTTTTTATACTCATTGATCATTCTGGCTTTCTGAGTTATTTCATTCATGGTTGCTAAGTGGTAGTTTTCTCATTTTATCATTTCTTCTACATTGATCTCTGGCATTTTTCTAATTATGTTTTTCCCTCAACATGATAGGGATGAACTCTGCTCCTTACTCTAAAAGCAGGATAACTGTTTGATTTTTTCCATTCAAACATAAATTTTCAGAGCATGAAATTGGTGTAAAAGTCACCTCTAAGTATAGCATATATTTTATGTGTGTTAATTTTATGTTCTCTCTTTATCTGTAGTAGCAAAATGGACACAAACTTTCTAATTAGTGTCATATAATCCATTATGGCCATTATTCTTTTTGATGACCAAATTGTTTGAACAGCTGAGAGCCTCTTAAAACTGGCTCCTCTGTCTTTTCCATGTGTCTCTGTTGATCTCTGAGAACTTTCTCGCTTTCCAGCACAAGATTCTGGGTTTATGTTGCACTTTCCCTAATCCTGATCTGGAATCAGTCATTTATCCAAGGAGCCATGTTTCCTCCTATTGATGAACGGTATTTAGAAATGAAGATATGGATGCCAGATGTGTTCACTGCTGCCTGGAAGCCATTGCTTCCAGAAACTTTCAATGAACAGAACTTAGTGTGTGTGTGTATAAATATCCTTTTAAATTGTGAATTCATATTTAATACTTCAGATATCTGCCAAAAGTTTTTTTATATTTGTTTTTCCCTGTTATATTAATTTTTAGTAAGCTGAATTGAAGACCCATATTGTTTCACTAAGATCTTTACTTAGTTTTTGAGTGAATAGAATGATCTGAGAAATGTGTCTGCTCTGTTTCTGACTTCTGTTGTCTAAGCAAGATCTACCCTCACTCAGATATTTGCCAAGTCTCTACATCAATACTGCTAAATGAAAAAAAAAATTAGTATTAAAGTCTTTTTCATATTCATAATTCCAAATAAGTTTTTGATCAAGTTTCTTGTTTTATTTGTTTAAATAAAACTGGTTATCTTGGTGTTGAGGAGACTCAGTGGGAATCCAGTGCAATTCCCTTGTTCACCGGTAATACTACTAGGACCTATTTCCTCTGCACTGGGACCTGGCCTCTGAATTCTTCTCAACTCATCTCTCTAGGCAATCACCACCTATTGGCATGCTAACTCAAATTTATTTACCATCCCTAACCTAGTTTGATGGACTCTTGCTTAGGATAAGAAATTATAGTTCATCTAAGTGATTAATGAGGCACATTAGCCCTGTAGTTTGCAATTATATGGTCATGTTGAGTAGGCCAAACAAGAGGAGTTAGTAGCAAAGGTAGTTGGATATAGTTAGGGAATATTTTAGCTCTGCAGAAAATTAGGAATCCGACATGCAATTTGAGAATGCTTAGCTCCCAGAACAGAAATGGACATGAATCATCTCAAAGTCTCACTCCTCTGTTTTGCTTTAGTAAACTGAGAAATTTTTAAGAGAGTCAGGAAGACTTGAAAAGAATTTATGATGAGTCAATATTGCACTTGACAAACTTACGGAGAAAAGAATGCCCTTAAATAATGTATAAGAAAAGACTGCTCAATCACCAAGCTTCAAGTAAAAATAGTAGCTGAGGTTGTTTCTATCTGTGTCATGGACCTCCTTTCCTTTGGTGCTATTTTCAGTGTCTTCATTGTTTTGATTATTGGCTGAGAAGGCAGAGGTTCTTCTCTTTGAAAATAAGATTAAGTTATCTTTTTAAGATAGAGACTCTTTTCTATATGCCCAGACTGCTTTCCAGATTCCCATCAGGTGCTCCTTAATGTGCCTGACAACAAGACTGTGGTGTCCTTGCAGTGGTGCTGTTGGCTCGCTGTCATACATTATCACTGTTGACAGAATGATCCACAGGGCACATTGTCATGGAAAACAGGTCAGTGTTTGGTATGAAGAGGAAAACTAACACCAAAATTCAGAACAAACCCTGAACTTGACCTGTTCTTCTGAGTGAAAAGCACCTGCTGCACTGCCCCATTCCCCGGCTCCAGGGGGCACCATTCAACAGGAACCTTTCAGAACAGAGAAGGGAAGAGAGCATAAAATCACTCCCTTTTGTGCTCGGAAAGATAGAGGAGAACACCTGGGGATTGGACACAATAGGTCTGTCCCTGCTCCCCAAGAAGTACCGTTGGCCAGCTGCTTCCCTGTCCCCACAATGCCTTGAGAAGGACTCTTCTTTTTCCAAAGCATCCTCAGCTTTGCTTGAAACTTCTCTCTGCGCTTGAAGTGCTTCTCTCTGCACTTCTGCCAACTCATCCTAAGTGGTTAAATTTAGCTAGGTCTGTTTAGCAATGTGGGGAAATAATACCTAGGGATGCAGAGAGTGTTTCTTTCAGTCACCTGGGGCATTTTCTAGTCCCGGTAGTGCAATTGTATGGGCAGCCATGGAGAATCAGACAGAGTGAAATTGGCCAAGCTTGTAAAGACGTGAGTTGACTGTAAAAGGTATTTTGAGCTTGGCATATTTAACCACTTGCTAATGACATCAGGTTAGTGTGATTTCAGTGGAGTTCTGTTAAGAATGGACAATGATTTTGTTAGCATTTGATTATGTACAACATTGTATTACCTTCTCATTATGTTAAATATGTGTATACTGTTTTCTCAAGTTGTAATTTTCCAGGAGAGGAACTGTATTAGCTTGTGTTATTTACTCCCCGCAGACACTTGTACAGAACACAGAGTAGGTACACACTGAACCCTTGTTATGTGTGAAGTATTTTCTACCTTCTCTTAATAGGAGGAAAAACTAAGACACATTCTGTCCTTGTAAGCTTCTAATTTGCAGATCCATTTCACAGCACAAATTAATTTGGAAAGCAGTTTGGAACTTGGAATACATTTTCCCATCAGAATAATATTCCACATTCAGTTTCCACAAAATCATGTTTATACAAATATGAATCTGAAGCATGGTACCAGTAATGTCTTTCTGTTTCAACAGTTTGACTCTAATTAACCACCGTGTATAAGACTATGTCTGATAAACTTGGTAGGGTAAGGAGCTTCTAGAGCCCAATTTGCTGCCATTTACATCGAAGAGAGCACTGTTCTCCAATTTAATGAGTTGGGACACTTCAGTTTTCTACTTTTCCTTTTATTTCGTTTATAGGAATTACTGATTTTTATGGCATTTGGAGGTAATACACCTTGGGCAATGACAGGCTGAGCATTTATTCATCCCTGGGTCTTCAGATGAGTTGAGGAGAAGGCCATCCTCATGTACAAGCAGTCACATACGTCAGGACCAAAATGTGGGTTCTTTTCAGCTGTGCTGGGCAATAAATGTCAGTAGCGAACAATTAGAAGTGTATTTCTTCTTTTGGAGAAGTATAACTCTAAAGTAATGGATAAATTAAATCTTTTGGTAGCCTGTAGTCGGCTGCATTTGAATATACCCATTCAGTAAAAGAACACATATAAAAATGAGAAAATAAGATAATACTATATGAAGAAAGAATGCATAATAAATTCTACACAGGTAAAATTCAATGTTCCCAAATGCCATTTTAACATCTGGGTTTGTATAGCAAGACTATTTCCAAATCCTCCTGACAGCCCTTATATAGTCTATTTCGCTGATATGGATAAAAACAATCTTTTGGAAAGAAAACTACTGTAAAACAGATGTATTCAAAAGTTCCTGAATATGTAAATAGTAAACCTTTATGACAAACAAGCTTGGTGGGGCAGGAGTAGGCCTGGAGAAAAGAGAAATGTTAAGAGCAGCCTGCTAGAGAATGAAAGAGTGAGAAAAGTCCTGGGAGGAGAAAGTGGTCAGAAAGGAGGCAGATGGGAAACCTAGGGTCATCCAGGGGATGGGATCTAGCTGGAGCTCTTTCTCCTGAAGAGCAGTCAAAACACTGCTTCCTGCTGCTACCCAAGGATTTGACATTTGCTCCAGTTAGTGATAGCCTCAAAATCAGTCCATATCCTTACCTGTCCAGATCTCTTTGAATTAAGTCTTCAAGTCAGTCTTTTTAAAGGCAATCAGAATAATTTAACTTCTTGTTTTGTTTTGCTTTTGTTTTTCTTGGACTTGGCAATGTAAAGTTTAGGCAACTAGTTTTGTTCATCTCAGTATACTGAACCTAATGAAGACCCTTGATCTAGCTGGGTCTGTCTAGATGCCAAGAATGGTCAACGTCTACGAAGGATTCCTGTGCTTGGACCCCTATGTACCCTGCATCCTCTTTCTTTTCTGCTGTTTGTTTTTCTGCCCTAAATATTTACTCGGATCTTCTTTTTTTTTTTTTTTTTTCCTATAAATTTATTTATTTTGGGCTGTGTTGGGTCTTTGTTGCTGTGTGCGGGCTTTCTCTAGTTGCAGCGAGCGGGGCCTACTCTTTGTTGCAGTGCACAGGCTCCTCATTGCAGTGGCTTCTTTTGTTGTGGAGCATGGGCTCTAGGCCCATGGGCTTCAGTAGTTGTGGCACGCGGGCTCAGTAGTTGTGGCTCGCGGGCTCTAGAGCGCAGGCTTAGTAGTTGTGGCGCACAGGCTTAGTTGCTCCGTGGCATGTGGGATCTTCCTGGGCCAGGGCTGGAACCCATGTCCCCTGCATTGGCAGGTGGATTGTTAACCACTGTGTCACCAGGGAAGTCTGTACCTGGATCTTCTCATGACTGATTCTTTTTTTGTCATTTTGGTCTCAACTCAAATACCACCTTCCGAGAGGCCTTTTTTAACCAACTAATCAAAATGACTCCAGCACTTTTTATCCTATCATTCTTGTTTAGTGTCTTCATAGAATTTATTGCCACCTGAAGTTATTTTTGTTGTCTGACTCTTCCCGTGGATCTGTGCCAATCTTATTCACTGGTGAATCGCCATCATCTAGAAAAATGCTGAGCACAGAATACTCAATAACTAATAGATAAATGAAAGAATGCCCACTCTCTGCATCCTTTCTTCCAAATCTATGTATTATCGTTGTCCTCTCAGGTTCTGATGTCCTCATCTGATTTTCCCTAAATGTTTACCCCTTCCTTTCCTGGAACCTGCACTATTCTGTAAAGCCAAAAGCACTCCATCTTTTTTCTGGGGGGGGGTGGGTGGAAACTTGAGGTCTCTCTTTTCCATTTGTCGACAATTAGTAATTTTACATATGGTTTATGACATCAGAAAGGTCATTCACTCAGGGTAAATAAAATTTAGAGGATTTCTACTCTCAGTAGAGGGTTTACAAATAAGGTGATAGTTGGTCCCCACTGGGGACCAACCAAGAGGATGTAGAAATAGACTCAGATACAATTTGTAAGGTACAATGGAAATGGCAGGTGTCTTATGCCTGGTATTATTATGGTCAGCATGTATAGCTTCTTGGGATGAAACAGTGATTTGGCTGGGAATTCCCCTTTCTACCTTTAGAAGTATTTCAGGACAAGGTAAGCTTGCCTGAAGATTAAGGAATAGAACAATACCTTGGTTTACTTTATCTTTTCTCCCCAGTTGTGGCTATTTATAGTAAGGAGTAGAAAATGCTTCTCCCCAGCTTTCGACATCAGCCTTAAAGTACTTCCTTACTTTCTCTAACTTTTCCTGTATTAAATCAAAGCAGTAGAAAATAGAATAAGCTGAAAATTAAAGGTCTTTCTTACTCTTTGAATGTTATTTTAATTGGCACAGAAGTAACCAAATATGGGTATACTCGGAGAGTAATAACTGATAACCTTTACCAAGAATATTATTTAAATATGTGTTTATATATGCATATATACCTTTTGAAGCCCTTATTACATGCCACACAACTATGAACTCCACCCTCATTGACTTATAGACAGTGTCTGGTACTTAACTGGACAGTGATAAGAAAAATTATTTGTATTGGATACTTTTTTGAAAGCAGATTTGTTTGGGAATAGAATACTGGGTACCAAACAGGACAGGGTAGGAACAAAGTGCCTGTTAAGTTTTGAGTTACTTTAGAGTTTCCTAGTGCCAAGTCTTCTCTGCGAACCTCTTTGCCTGCCTTTTATTTCCCCTTGGTTGTTTGGGACTAAGAGGAGGAAATGAGAGGTGAGAATATCTAGCATGAGAGGAAAGAGTGTAGTAACCAGGGAAGAAAATGGGAAGGGGTTCTATGGTTATAAGAAGTGATATGGGAGGTGTGAGACACTTCCTCAAAAAAACTCCCATTTTTATGCAAGAGAGAGCAAGAGGGTAGGGGAAAGGCATCTGATGACTACGTATAGCAACTAAAGTTTTCTCTTATTCATAGGTTGACATTTAATTTATTGTCCAATATGGGGTACTCTTTAGAGTGAAACAAGATATTATTAATAAAGTAATAGAAATTACAGATGTCAATAAGGATGTATGATTACTTATTTAAAGAGTAAGTCATCATAATCTCTTTTATAAAGGTAGAGCATAAAGACTTTTACATTGCTCAAAACAAATTAAACTCTGAGCAAAAACCTGGATCTAAGATGGAAAAGATAAGTGATATTATCTTAAGCACCTGAAAAATTCCTATCTACCTTTCACCCTATACTAACATTTTTTTTTTTTTTTTTGCGGTACACGGGCCTCTCACTGCTGTGGCCTCTCCCGCTGCGGAGCACAGGCTCCGGACGCGCAGGCTCAGCG
>NW_006774368.1:286257-288352 GCF_000442215.2 Lipotes vexillifer | reverse complement strand
TGGCCTCTCCCATTGTGGAGCGCAGGCTCAGCGGCCATGGCTCATGGGCCCAGCGGCTCCGCGGCATGTGGGATCTTCCCGGACCGGGCCATGAACCCGTGTCCCCTGCATCGGCAGGTGGACTCTCAACCACTGCACCACCAGGGAAGCACTATACTAACATTTTTAAAACCAGATTTGGAGATGCCTAAGAGTTTACCCTAGCAAAGTGAGTTAAATCTTATCAGCCATTTAACCTCAGTGTAAGTGGATTTATCAAAACATTTTCCTGAACTTTGTTTTTTTATTTCATTATGAAATCACCTTTTTTATTTTTTAGCATTATTTACATTTGACTTTTTAGTTTTTTTAGAACAGTGCTTTTTTTATTGGAGTATAGTTGATTTGCAATGTTGTATTAGTTTCAGTTGTACAACAAAGTGATTCAGTTTATTTATATATATATGTATATATAAACATATATATAAAGTGATTCCGTTTATGTATCTGTCTCTCTACCTATGTGTCTATCCATCCATCCATCCATCCACAGTAGGTCCTTGCTGTTTGTCTATTTTATGTATAGTAGTATGTATATGTTAATTCCAAACTCCTAATTTACCCCTTTGTTTTGATTGGGACGCAGAAATTCAGAGAGCCTAAGGCATAAGAACTAGAGAGGGGTGTGTATGTGTTCCCGTGTGTATAAGCATGTGTGTGTGTTAGGGGATAGGGGTTTAAGAGAAATCACCAAGTAAAATGCCGACTGGGATATAGAGGCATACTAATATTTGGGTCACCAGTGTACCCAGCAGGACTGGCTCCGATTATACAACGAGCTTCTACTAATGTCTTCTATATTTTTACTACTATGGAATTTTACTACTTTTAGTGTCACAATCAATTCAATGAAAAGTTAATTTTATAGTTTTTAAAAGTTTGAGTGACAACTGAGGGAAGTAAAATAAAAAAGAACATACTTGACATGATTAAACAGTGTCTTTTAAATCTTTTGAGTTCTATAAAGAAAGAAAATAATAGATACAAGCAAATCATTATCATAGGTTTCCTGTTCTCATGCAAAGTGAAATGGAAAATCCATATGCATTTTAGTCCTACCCAAAAGTAACATTTTACAAAGTCTGGCCTCAGTCCTCAAGATGGTTCAGACATATGTTTTTGCCTTAATATGTCTAGATGCTGTCTCATTCCTTCCCTTCATTTTACATGTGTAGACTCAGCCAACATGCATGTCGAGTGAACTCACCTCTCCCTTAAACATGCACTGAGCAGTTGACTCACAATTAAACTTTTAGTATTTTGTAGGTCAACCTTAAATCAGTGACGGAGCAGAAAAGAGAACAGAGGGTCTGTTGTACATTTCTCCATGGGGGAACATGAAAAAAAAAAAATAATGGCTTGAGAAGCTATGGTAACTAAAGTGCTAGCAGAGAAATCTGACAGTCACAGAGTGTTCTTCAAGCATTGGGCCAGAAGAACAGATTTCTGATTTATGCTTCAGAGTCTGGAGGTTTGTGAAAATCCACTGGAGAAAGTTTAATGCGAGGAGGCCATACTCTGAAAAAGAAAGTATATACAGAAATCACACTTCATATAAAATAGTCATTTACTCATGAATTGTGTTTAATTACCTAATCGATTAGAAAATATAGATTTATGTCTGTTTATATAGTCTATAAACAAACAGCTAGTTTATTAAAATGTCACATAAATGATGCAATTCCATTACTTTTGCACCATGGACTAGGTAAACTCCTCTGCTATCTATGGAACTCTTAACATCTACGTGTAAAAGAGAAGCAAAACACCAATTGTATAGCTCTGTGGATGGGCCATAATGTTGCCTGCCCTGGTCATGCCCACCCCACCCTCACTTCCTGCTAAAGGAAAGGGAGAAACATTCCCTAAAGATCTCAGCAGTACTGAGATTGCTGAGAGGTATATGCCCTTTTGCCTTTTTCTCCTTCCCAGTCTTACAATAACAGTTATAGAAAGAAAATACTGCTTTCTGAGAATTTTTCCAAAAGAGAGAGAGACTAAACAACATACTCAGTGGACAAATTTAGAGAACAAGATCTGGAAGCAGAGTAGGGAA
>NW_006774368.1:281257-286176 GCF_000442215.2 Lipotes vexillifer | reverse complement strand
GGGAAAGAAGAGGAAACAGTAGTTGCCAAAATAATTAAAAAGAGAATCAAGGTAATGGTGGAGAAGATAGTTTTTAATCTAGAAAATTTTAAAAAATATATTATAAATTATAAGTAGGAAATTGACCAATAGCTTATGGAAAAAAAGAAAACCTCAAAAGTAAATGTACAAATAGAAGTATTTACTTAAGTATATGATACTGATGTTTAAATTTTAGTTTAATACATGATTGTTTCCTCTAAATGTCATGAAATAGCTGGATATTTCTGAATATTAAGATATTTCAGAATATCTACATGCTTAGGGTTGAATAGGTAATACACTCACATATTTAAATTAGCAGTTTAATCGTCATTCAAATGTCTGAGTATTGTACAGACACAGTGTAAAAGAAAACCTAAAAAGAATATTAGGAAATGTGTAAAAAGAAAATAGGATAAAAAATAAAATATGTGAATAGAAGCTTTTTATTTTTCAGACTTAAATTTGTGTATTACCAGTATTTTTCTTAAAGTGTTTGAATGTGACATAACTACTTTGTAATCCTAGCTCCACCCTCATTTCATGCTGGGCTTACTGACAGGTTTGCTCATTTACTTACCTTTCCTAGCAGAGCAAGCTGTGATGCATCACTGGGTAAATTACATGTGCTTTTACCCTATTTTTTTCAAACATTCATATAGTTGGACCATGGGAGAGAGCCAGAGAATTACAGTAAGTGCAGTTCTTAATAGTTGACAAGTCTACTAATAATATTTCTTTTGTATTGATTCTGTTTCTATTCTAAACTTGATTTAAAGGATAAATGAGAGTATGTTAAATATTTTTAAACACCTTTATGCTATTTTGGCAAATTCTTTTGCCAGTGTAATTTTCTATCTTTCTTCCTAAGAGGTTCTATTCTGGATTTTTCTGAAATAAGAACTTGCTGTGACCTTGTGTACCTGGGTGGGGTGGGGAGACTTACCAAGCTTTGTGAGATTGAATGAGAGGCTTGAAAAACCACTCTGTTGATTAAAGAAATTTACTGGACAGGAGGATTTGTTTCCCCTTTCTGACTTAAATTCAATTTTCCCCTTCATTTGCTAAAAGGTTGGCTGTCTTAAAGCATGGAATGGATCTTTGCCCTTTACCATGCTTGGACAAAACAGACATTGTAGGTCCATGCTTGACTCAATGCTGTCCATATAGGCACCATATACACCTTAAGACATAGCTAGATTGAACTTGAAACTTTTACCATAATAGCAAATGCTTCTCTATACAAAAAATGTAAATATACCTTATTAAGTTTGGGATTGCTGTGCTTTTCTGTTCCAAGGCCCAGAAGACTTCATAGAAATAGAAAGTTGCTTTCCATGGGGAAATTTAGAAGAAAAGGCAAAGGCAACAATTTATGCAATAAATACTATGCTAAATATTTTACATACATATGACTCTATTTATACCAAAAAACCATCTTCCAGCAAGCATATATGTACATGAAGGGGTTCAAAGTTGGGGTGGTAAAATAACTCTTCAAAATTACCCAAATAGTAAGTAAAATAATTGTGATTCAAACTAGTACAGGGAATAGTTAGAAGAGAAGGCAAAGCAGACACATGACACTGATGTCACTCAGAATAATCCTGACTTCTAAAATGCTGCCCTATTGCCAGAATACATATTCAATTATATTTTTAAAATATGTTGTATGTAAAAATTTGCAGATGTAGTCTGGATATAATATCTCTTGAACCTTTACTCAGCTTTGTTAAGGTATAATTGACAATTAAAAAGAAATGTATGTGGTTAATGAGTGCAAGTTGATGTTTTGATATACATGTACATAGTGAAATAATCACCATAATTAAGCTAATTTACATATGCATCACCTCACATACTTACTTCTTTCTATTTTTCCCATGGTGAGAACATTTAGGATCGACCCTTTTAGCAAACTTCAAGTATACAATACAGTATTAACTAGTCACATTGTTGTGCATTAGATATCCGGCTCATCTCCATCTGGGGAGATGTTGGTCGAGGGGAAATGGAGACATGTTAGACCTTTTTAATTGTGATAGGAAGAATCTGATTAACCAACCACTATAAAAATTAGGACAAAATATTGCTGCTTGGAATTACATTCTGATTGTAATATGGTCACATCATCTGACTTGAGCATACAGGCAATGTGATTATAGCATCTGTTACTACACTCATCACCCAGGTGGATTTAGCCATTCTGGCTGCTGGCACCATCTGACAATAGTCTGTGACACTTAACCTTCAGGCAAAAATCCCAAGTGTATGGTGACATTTTCATGTATTAACTGAACCTTTTACCCTTCATCTCAATGCTTTTATACTCTCTGACAGAGCCTTTATACTCTCTGACAGAGCCTTGGTTGCTCTGCATTTACTGGATTTTTACTGTGTTTCTTCTACAGTTGGAGTTTGACAGGTAGCACATCAATCCAATGTTACCTTGAAAACAAGCCATATCAGAATGATAGTAAGTGACCTGCAGATGAAATTGCATAACTGTTAAGTCAAATGATCATCTAAGATCTAGTCAGCATTGATCTTTGCTCTTTGTTCGATTTAAATGCTACTAACACAGAATCAACAAATTCTCACCAAAATGGGAAATCATAGCTTCGGCAACAGTGTGGTGATAAGAAACATTAGGTCACAAGACGTGGGTTCAAGTTCCAGCTCTACAGTTAGCCAGTCACATGACTTTGAGCCAGTTATATAACCATTTTAGAGGCTGGAGGTTTTACTTGCAAGATGATGGAGGAGAGAGATTAGACCAGGTCACTTCTAAGATGCCTCCCTTCCACCTTGAAGCTCTGTGAAATGTTTAAGAGAATTCAGGATTTCTCAACCCTGCTTAATATCTATTCAAAAGTCTTATGCAGTGTTTTCTTTATGTAAGAATGTTTTTCATGTTGCCTGTCATTTTGCCTTCATTATACTAGCTATCGCTGTGTAATGAATCACCACAGATGTAGCAGCTTAGAACAACACATCTATTATCTCACAGTTTCTGTGGGTAAGAAGACTGGGCCTGGCTCAGTCGGGGCCCCTGTTTTGGATCTCAAGAGACTACAGTCACTTTGCCGCATGGATTGTGCTCTCTCTGGAGGCTCAACTGGGAAAGAATCCACCACATTCAAGCTTTTTTAGGTTGTTGGCAGAATTCATTTCTTTTTGTTTGTTTGTTTAAGACATTTTTTTATCGGAATATAATTGCTTCACAATGTTGTGTTAGTTTCTGCAGTACAATGAAGTGACTCAGCTGTATGTATACCTATATCCCCTCCCTCTTAGACCTCCCTCCCCCACCCCCATCCCACCCATCTAGGTCATCACAGAGCACTGAGGGCCCCAACCTTTTGCTGACTATTGACTGGAGGCTGCCCTCATTTCCTAGTGGCTGTCTCCAGTTCCTTGCCATGTGGGCTTTCCCAGCATGACTGCTTGCTTCATCACGCCCCTAAGGAGTCTCTAGCATCAGTGTCCTAAAGTGGGGTCTTAGATAATGTGACATAATCATGGAAGTGACATTTCTCGTCACCTTTGTTATGTAATATAACCTAATCACAGGAATGACATCCCATCATTTTTGCCATGTTCTATCTGTTAGAACGAAGTCGCAGGTCCTGCCTAACCTCAAGGAAAGAGGATTACGCAAATGTGTGAACACCAGTAGGCAGGATTATTGGCTCACCTTTGGGTCTATTCACCACAATAGTATTAATAATGGATAATATTTATGAACCTTCACTTTGTGACAGCACTTTTTAATACTGATAAATGTATATAATACTATTAATATCTTTATTTTGTCAATGAGAAGTGAGTCAAAAAGAGGACTGGTAAATTGTCCAAGATTACACAGAATAAGAATATTTTTTAATCTTTCTATGTTTGGGTTTCTAAAACTTGCCTTGTGGAAACTGTTTATATTTTTCTATTTCATATACAGGTAGGGAAGCCTTGACTAAGCAGCTGAGTGTACTTTATTATTTCATTGTCCAAATAGCTAAGCTCTCCTAGAAATATCGAATAGACTGGAAAGTTGCATATATCTTTTTTAAATAAGCAAACTATTTTTATACATACAGGCACGAGTGGCAAGATAACATTGGGGACCACAGGGGGGCATGTGCGCTCAAGTGCACGTGTAGATGTTTCAGTGGCAAATTCCAGTGTAGCTACAGCACAGTATAAGGAGAAAAGGTGCAGACTTAGGATATTGTGTCCAGGCTGTTTCCCACTGCTGCAGCCTGAGCAGTTAGAGGCTTTGCTTTTGACAACCCTGGGTAGCATTTGAGGTACTGCTTCGAATGCCTGAGGATTCATTTTCCATTTGTTCCCGTGGAACTCCTCCAGTGAGACCCAGTATAGGGGATATTCTTAAGGGTGAAACCACTGACAGACTACACTTGCTTTTCCTCTGGGATTTTTGAGGCACAGTCTTTTCAGCTCCCTGCATTAATGGAGAAAAGTGCCTCCAACACAGAAATGATTTTAAGATAGCATTGCCTTTCACTCAGGAGCTAGAGGAGGACACAGGAGAATTGAAGGAAGGAAATAACCGGATTTCTTGTGCTCTCCCTATCAAGGCAATACGGGAAGCTGGAATCAGCTTCATTAATACCAATGAGAAATATTGGGTTTAGTCTATCTTTCAATTCACTTAGCTTTCTTTTAAAAAAATTGAGAGGTCTGTCTTTGTCACATGGTGTGTCATGATTAATCAAGTATATTGGATGGGCAAATGGTTTAATAGTTATTGTAATTTGTCACATCAGACATGGCTTATTATGCATTATTAATACCTAAATGTAAAATTAGTTAAACAGGGTCTGGCTTCTGTTCAAGATGGTTGTATGTTAGCAGCAGCAACTTTGAAAGACACCCCCCCC
>NW_006774368.1:273757-281071 GCF_000442215.2 Lipotes vexillifer | reverse complement strand
CAGGAAGGCAAATCGCCATCCCAGTGAGAGGAGGAGTCTCCAGGCTTCATTAACACAGAGACCCAGGAAGTCACATAATCTAAGAAAGTGCTTTTTTTTTTTTTTCTCCAAAGCAAGGTGGAAGTTCAGAAACATAATTTTAAAACATTTTTATTTGCAAACCCTAAAATGTGTTTATTTTGGTACTTGTGTTCTTTTGCTACATTTGGTGAATGTACAGTTGTATGTTTTAAACCTGAGTAATAAACCTTGAAACCTTTATCAGAACCGGATATAATTACAAAAGAAATAGGAGTCATGTTAGTGTCTACACAGGAGTAACGGTTCATTTTGAGGAATGTGAGGGGTTCAGATCTTTTCGCTTTCTACTTCAGTCAAGAAAGGACCTTGGTCTTGTGTCTCTATTATTAATATTCACTTTGTTAATTTCCCAGGTGTTTTATGATCAAAGAAAGGGGAGTGTCTCAATATAGTGTAAACTATATCTGGGACAGTGGTTGCTGCCTCATAGTTCTAAGTCTACTCTGATTTTCGTTGCTCATATCAATCCTTTCTAAGGAGGTGACCATCCCTAGTTAGGAAAGGTTCCAGGGGTCCGTCAGTCCAAAGATGGCTCAGCCTGCCAGCTCTCACGCTGCTGCCATTCCAAGCAAGCCAGTCGTATACTTTTAACATCTCTTGAAAGTTGAACAGCTCCATATCTTACCATAAACAGACATATTCTTTTCTAATTGTTTGGCAACATCGGTTTCCTAAAATATTCATCATTTCATGTTCACTGACCATTTTTTTCATTCAGTTCATATTGAAAACCTGCTATATAATTAGAGTCCTACTAAACACAGTGAGACATTTCAAAGAATTATAAAATGTGAGCCCAGATGGCAAGGAGATCACAGTATACTTGGGGAGAAAAGATTAAAATATTCAAAGAGAGAGAATATACTTTATAGTTAGTTTGGGACATGTAAATTCTATGTCCTGTGGAAATGCTGGGGAGATCAGGTGAGGTTGGGGCTGTCAGCTCAGCCTTCATGGGAGAGTGAACTTGAGCTTGAGCTAGAGGATGGCTGGTATTTCATTGGGTGAAGGACAAGAAAGGGAATGATTAGCAAGAGGAACAGTGTGAGGAAAGGCTTTGGGCTCTAGTTAGCTGTGCGCACAGAAAGTGAGAACCTGAACCTGATTTCTTTAGGTGGATAGGATAAGGTCAGATGATAGAAGACTTATAAAAAGTTTGGGCAAAGCAGTTCGATTTCGTGTGCCAGTTGACCAGAAGCTCCCGAATATTTACTAGAGCTGGCACGTAGAAAGTAGGGATTCACCCAGGAGCAGTATAAACTGTCAGTTTTGAGATGTGAACTCATGTTTGCACTTGCTTGACACATGAGTTTTAGGCTTAAGATCCCAAAGTGACCTCTCTTTTATACAGAGGCCAAATCAATGTAGTGTCTTCTGTTCTGTGAAGGGACATAGAGTCATGATAGGCCAGTACAGTAATCACTGAACGTTTTGTAAATCCACCAGGAGTCTTAGGGGCTTCTTGTTCATTCTAGGAGAAATACCAAAGGAAGGGGACAATAAAATATTTTTTTACCTAAGCCTTTTAAAAAAACTGTCTTTGAAATTCCAAAAGGTGATGTAATTATGCCATTCCATCAATGAAGCCTAGAAACACTTTGGCTGTGATGCTTTGAAAATGATTACTATCGATTGGACTTGCCTCAGTTTTAGGCCTGATGTATTCTCTGTGTATTTGCCTGAGCAAATTCTCTGGAAGTTGTGTCATCAAAATACATTTGCTGCTTAATATGCTAGATTTGCTGTATAACATGGTCAGTTACAAAGCAGCTTCTCCAGAATGGATTCTCAATGTATTTCACTTTGTCTATAGTATATGATATAGAAAATATCAGTAGCATATATGCACATTTATATTTCCAAGTACTCTTTCTGAGCCTTCCGTATCTGCAGTCAACCCCTCTTTTATAACTTGCATTAAATATACATTCAGCCTCCTTCATATGAAGTCATCATGGCTAGAATACTTCTAATTAATGATGACACTTTTCCCAGTAACATTCTGTTTTCTACAGAAGAGGATTCTTTGCAGTAAGAAGCATTTTTTTGTAATCCAACCAGCAATTATCCAACAATTTTGGATTGAACTCCCAAGGAAAAAGAATCTAGTAAGCCTTGCCTGATATTAGTGGGTTATTTTAATTCCATTGAAACTTTTTAGGGCTGTCTAATAGTTATATCACCTAGTCCCTGTTCACCAGTTATTTCTCACTTCCAGAAGAAATAAGTTATAGTAGAATCATAGAATGTTAGAAGAAGCTTTAGACTTCATTGCTTCCAAGGTTTCCTAACAGGTGGCCAGCAGCCTCAAGTTGTTTGCCATGAATTTTATATTATTCTGCTCGAGTATATAAATGTCTTTAGGTTAGATGTAAGGATACAGTCTGGTTTACTTCAGTCCTGAACACGCCCTGCCACCTTTCACCTAGCTGCTTCCTACCTGATGGTACCTACTGTGAAAGAGTTTGTATTTGTGTCTCTGTAGAGGTCCTCCTCTTTTTTTTAAGTGATTAAAAATATTAGGCTGAGAGGGTGTGAAAGATCTCCAAAGTAATTTCTGAAATCTAAAAATATGGAGTCTCTCCTTGGCTCCGAACGTATCTAGGATGACGATCTAACATGCTCTTCACCACACTATGATTTACTTGATATTTTTCATGTGCATAATTCATTGCCACCCATTGCCAATTTATACATAAGGAAAACTTACGAAAGTTGCATTTTATTAACGTTGCACCTGCCATCTAAATCGAAGCGAGATCCTCAAGGTGCTGCAAAATATTTAAATAAGTCATTTTCTTTTGTTATTTTTAAAAATGGTTACTATTTATAAGAAATTGACTCTACCTGGAATTAGAAAAAGAAAGTTAACAGTCCTCTTTACCTCTAATCACACGTGGATGCACTGGCTGGAATGCTTTGAGGGGCTCCTGAGATGTCTGACATTTGGTTGACTTGTGTGATTAGACCTAATTCCATTAGGATGTGAAGCTTCTGGTACTTGAGAGTCCTTGAAAGGGCTACACCTTTCAGTGTGTGCCCAGGACTTTTTGTTCCCCTCTGAGTTGCCTTCTTCTTGAGAAACTCAAATACCTTTTCAAGGAGAAACTTTGAAGGATTTGTGTGTGTGTGTGTGTGTGTGTGTGGCTAGTTCACACTGAAAGCTCGGCACAGGCTGGCAGAGAGAAGCAGAGCCTGTGTAAAGGTATAAAGGAGAACAGGTGGCTTATGAGCTGTGTAAGCTGCAGGAGATAAACGGCTTTGACTCCTACTTGTGAGATGTCTTCAGAAACGTGGTCACGGAACTCCCGGGTTCTGCCTTCCACTGCCCTACTTTCACCATGCCACCCTGCCCTCTCTTCCTTCCTGCAGTGGTAGATCATCTGAACGCAAAAGCAGAAAGATGCTCCTCAGTGCTAAGAAGAGTGAGATGGCAAGAAGACAGTGAGGCACTGGGAAAGACATCGGTTCCAGAAATTGGATTCTAGGCATGTAGTGCCAGGGTGGAGGACTTTTATTTGATTTTCTAGAAAAATGTTCGGGTTATTTTACACTGAGATGTGAAATCTCATTTGCAGCTAAGCCCCGGAGGGAGTGAAAGAAACTAGGAGAGCTCATAAAGACAAGCGTAATAGGATTAATAAGAAAAAGGCCAAAGACATAAGCCTTTATTGTGGAAACTCAGCGCTAAATTTTAGCATTGATGAAGGGGGAAATGTCGATAGTTAGCCAAACATTTGTGCCTTCAGGGTACAAAAGCTGAGGGATGGTGCCTTCATAGGTCAGTGCTGCTTGGGTAGGTTATCTGCTCTTCCCAGGAGAGAGGGCCACTCTGATAGAACAAGGAAAGAAAATCACTGCATGGCAGCAATTCCTGAAACCTCATTCATAGAAATAATTCTCAGAATGTATTCTATGTAATTAAAGCAACATTTAGGGTTGAATATTAATCCATTGAATTAAGAATTGGAAACTCATTTGACAATCAAGGGCCTGAATGTTAAATTATCTGTTTATAAACCTATGGCTTGAATGAAAGAAAAAAGAAACACAAATAGAATTCTCAATCTAAAGAGTCAATTTATATGAGAGTTCCAGGTCACTCATGAACACGGATTATAGTCTAAGGTGGTAATCAAATTGTCAGCTTCATAGTTGGTTCTTTTTCCTCTTTTATAAAGGTCGATTGCTACAAAATAATTTGGGCTGAAAATGTGGCTGCTGAAGCAATTTAAATAACCGTACCGAAGTGAACATTATCTAGTTATTTCAACTGCATAGTCATACCTATTTTCAGGGTAATGTTTGCAGCACCTATTTGATAACTGGGTAAAGAAGATGATGTTGACTCTAGGCTAAAGGATAGTCAGGTGCTGATGCTTTCAGTTCCCAAAAGGCTTCATTCATTCTTCTAATTTATGGCACTGAATTGATCTTTCCCAGTATTACTTTCCTAATAAGATCAGTGTATTTTTTTAAAGTATTATTTTTAAAGCAATATTAATGCTGCCAAATTGACAGTTGAAGTGAACGGAAGTATCATAGTTTTCAGGGGAGCCAGTTTGAGTGTTTTATATACTACAGAGAACAATGTAATTTAAGTGTAGAGATAGTGCTAGGCATGAGCGTACACCACGTATCTATTCCTAGCATCTTTCTCTATTTAACCGTCAGGATTCCTATTATAATAAAAGACGTACATTATGATTATACAAATATAATTATATATAAACAGATGTATTATGTAATTTCCATATTCCAGAATTTATATTTTAATTTTGTACAAGGCAAGAACATAAAAAATGGTTTTCTGGATTTTAGTTTTATTTAGATAAAAACATTTGCAAATTCGGTCTTCTTGATAATCTGATAATAATATCAGCGCATTCATATACAGGAGGGGCGTCTCTGTATGGCTTTTATGAGATGACCTTAAGAAGGTGGTGCCAATTAGAATGGCCAAATCATTTTTCCATGTTTCATTCAACAATGTTTATATATAAACGGAAGACCACCTGCTTTTAATGTGGGAAGACTACTGTCCAGTAGTGACGCAGAGTCCTGAAGTGTTTATTGAAAAGATCGATTTGCAAAGAGGTCACAGATTTTAGTTTAGTTATGAGGAGGCAGTTTTCTGAGGTTTGGAGGTATAAACTAGAGTCCTTTTTAGGAAAGGTGGCCACTAAATTCTTTAAATCCATTTAGAAAAGTTCACTGAGGAAGAGGAGGCCCTGATATACCCTGTTTTCCGAGTCTGTCTCCATCGTGGTTGTCATAGTTAACATGGTGATCTTTTTGTCATCAGTTACGATTTTCAGCACCATCACCATCCTCAGACCTTAGATCTCATGATTAAAAATGATCCCCATGTGCACAGCCAAATCTATTAGGACCAAAATAGCCAGTCTAGCTGTTTCTTGAGAGGCTGTTTTGGCCTCACATGCAGATGCTGGGTCCAATGTTTTGAGTATCCACCATGTGGCTTGGCTCTAAAGATGAATCTCAGCCAATGTGAGGCACTGAATGTTCTGGCCCCACCGTATTCATACAGACTCAGCCATAGTCTTAATTTCAGCTGTACTCACTGGCTCATACTTGTTGAAGATGGTAAATAAAAATGAGATATGTCCGGCAGTTTGTCCATTTCTATTTAAGTGGGTCGTCAGTACAGCCGTGCAAATGACAAGGTCCTGTAAACATCAGGCGCTCTTGTGACTGGGCTGCCTTAATGGGTCAATTGGAATGACTGCATCCAATTCAAACAGGGACACAGGGCTGAGGTCTAGACTTTTGCCAAATCATGCTACTCCTGGCCCTCTAATTTTGCTGCATTTTTATTTGAACTTCCTTTTCAACATTCAACCCTAATTACTCAGTGCACTCCTCCTGGAAATGCTTTCTCTCTCTCTCTTTATGAGCCAAACAATGAAACCCTTTGATCCTGCCTTCCTTTCCTACCTTTTTTTTCCTCAACACACCAGGACTCTTGCATCATCAGTCAATTTTAGGAGAAGGCTCTGCTCCTTTCCTATTTGAATAAAGGGCTCATTGAGAAATGGATAAGAGACCTTGGACAAAGGAGAGAAAATGCAGTTGGGTGCCTGAAGGAAGGAGTGAATCCGTACCCTCATCTATCACTACTGATTAGCTGTAGTATGAGAGAGAGAGAGAAAGAGAGAGAGAGAGAGACCGGAAATAACAAATGGATTCGCAGGAGAGGCTGGGCTTCACTGCCTGGTTTTCCTGGCTCATCGATCATGTCCATTGTGGCTGATGTGTGGCTCTGTCACTCCTACCTCCATCCCGCCCACCAGAGAATCAGGAACTGTGACAGGCAGTCCCTGGTCCACAGTCCTTTCAGAAGCAACAGTATATTCAGCCCCTGCACGAAACGTCTGAGAGTCGGTATCTTACTGTCTGATGTTTCTATTGCAGTTTACCTTAGGAGAAGTGTGTTTCCATGATGTCAGTCATTCTCTCGAGCTCTGGCCTTGCCAATCCCTCCACGGGGCGAGTGCTGGCAGTGTGCCCATCATGTTCATCGTGCCCACACAACTGATAGGCCGATGTTACATAAAACGTTTACAGGAGGTGGGGTAGGGGGTGGGAGGGTTCCTAAGAATGTTGCAGCCGTCCAAGTGTGAAATGGAAAGATGAGGAAGGGTGCTTCCTGAAGCCGTTTATATCTGTCATCTGTTCTGGGTCTCACTCTTAATGTGTCTCCTGTTCGGTCTCTTCCTCCCTGCTCGCTCCTTAAGCTGGATCCTTCTCTGGGAAGACACATCTGGAGAGACGTAGTGGAGAGAAGAGAGGCATCTTTGTATATAACGAAAACTTTTGTAGCGAAGTCTTCTGCTGACATCGTTCCTTCTCCAAGGGGCTCAGTAGCGTAGCGTTCAGGCACACACGCGGATCACACGGTTTCACATTTGAAATGTGTGAGAGAGAGCGTGTATGTTTCCATTTAATTGTGGTTATATCAGCTGTGAAGGAACATCATACCACTTTGTACCAGTTAGAACAAAATGATGAAGCCACTCTGTCAAGACACCATCCCTTTACTTCACCCTAGTCCTTGGTTCCATTTTCACTTTTCCCTAAAGTAGAGACCATAAATATACTAATCTCACAGATTGATAGGAATTCTCAATCTGGGCATGGCGACTCTTCAGTGTAGATGAGCTGTTTGTAATATTTTGCATTTGTCTTTACTCTCAGAGAATTTTTCCTGCT
>NW_006774368.1:271320-273714 GCF_000442215.2 Lipotes vexillifer | reverse complement strand
GCTGAACAAGACGTGGGTGAGCTTCAGTGAGGTAGAAGGGGAGGCACTCACACTGAATGCTTGCTATCAGTCAGACAGTGACTAATAGTATTTTCTTTTGATCTTTATAATATCTGCGTGAATTGGGAGTTATTAGTTTTACCTTACACACATGGAAAGTGACCCCTGGTCATGGACTAAAAACACAGCAATGGCTTCTTCTGATGTGAGCTTGCCTACTGACTCAACTGTTACGCAGTGATGCCTTTACTGTCTGCTACCCCTTTAGCTCTTCAAGCATGGTGTGCCTACTCTATTAACGCTGTAGTCATCCTTTTGGAAAACACTCAAGGGTTAATGTCTGTTGGATTCACCTTCAGGAATTACAGGTTTTACTCTCAGCCTCTTCCCAGCCCAGGCAATTAGAAGTTAAGACTATAAAATAATGAGATTAAGGCTTGAATAAGTAAACTAAAACATATACATAGAAATGACTATTGTAGATTTCCAGGTCACTATTCTAGTAATGCTGTTACTGCTCACATTACGGAAATTGTTTTTGGAGGAGTATAATTATATTAAGGATCACACAGGAATCAATCGGATTATTTTAAAATCACCCTTTAGTTTTGGCCCATATAGTGTTACCCAGATTGAGCAACCACAGTTTATTTATGGCTCGATTCAAGATTACTTTTTTCTTATCGTAAGAACATTCTGGTTATGGAGGTCAGAGAGTTCTGAGATTTATATCGTGGCTCAACCACTTACCAGTTGTGTGTTCTTGGGTCAGTTGGTTAATCGGTTAATATCTCTGAGTCCCAGTTTTTTCATCTGTGAAATGGCTCTAGCGATATCTGTGTTTTAGTATGCTCAAGGATTAAATGATGTGATGCAATATATCTTACAAACTTAGTATGGTGCTTAATATATAGTAGGAGTTAAATAAATGCCAGATTCTACACCTTAAAAAAATGACATTTTTAATCACTGAAAATTCCAAAGAATGTATAATGGATCTTTTAAATCACTAGCAAAAGAGAAATGTGAAATTACCAAGTGATTTTTTAAAAAGGGTATAAAACATGCATAATATACAGGATCCTGATTTGATTAGAGAAATATCTGCTTGGTTAAGGATTCAGTTCTTTTATTTAGAGCTAATTAGACTCATAAAGCATATGCTGGGTGGGCAGTAAAGAAGAGTGGCTCACTAATTTTATGGTCTGTAGATAAATTTAGAGTAGGATTGGATAGAAAATTTGTGAACATGTATGCACAGAACATGAATATGAAAAGAAAATCATTCATATTTACTATTTATTATTTTGTGTGTTTCAATGTTTTCATCATCAGTGTGTCTGTTTTTAAATGGAAAACCCATAAAGGCAAGGACCACCTCTTTGTATGTATGACACCCAGTGCGAAACCCTCTGTGGGTGTGTTTGAATAAACTTTCTATTCTGTCCATTTATCTGAAACTATGTCTTTCTGTGGTCAAGTTTAAGAATGACTGGACATTTCAATCCTTTCAACAACTTTGCTGGATTAATGGATAAGTAATTAATTACTCTATATTCTGCTTGCCTACAGTCAATTAAAGATACTGGGATAAATCCATCTTTTGCCTACATACGCCTTAGAGGATTGACCCCACTTTAAGAAAATCCAGTATGGGACACTTTACAAGTATATCAGGGGCCAATGTTTACATTCTAAAAAGACACATCACAGTGTGTGTCCATATGGTATTTAAAATAAGCATATCTAGGAATACAGTTACAGTGTTGAGGTGAGAAGTGCTTGTTATTAAGCTGCATCATCATAACAGCCATTGTTGCATATTTTTGTGGCACCAACTCTTAATCTTCACACTGTATTTTTAAATCAGTGTAGTTGGCATATGTATATATTTTTCACTCTCCATATCCTGGTTTCTCACAGGAATTTTATTTCTCCAATTGGAGGGTTTAAACTAAGGTATAATAAGCTGGCAGGGAGATACCTTCACACATTTAGGCTGGTAAAGAGGAAGTCTGTTCCTGTGGGTATAGTTGCTCTGCCTGAGACCATGCCAGGTTTGGAGTTGTGTGTGTAGCTATAGAAAGTGCAGTAGCAACTCCCAAAACTCACTCCCTACTCCACGACTTACTTGGGGCTGTCATAGGGTTTTCCTGAGGTATTATATCCAGAGACACAGGAAAATAAAATCCTTAAAACTGGGCCAACGCAGGAAGCAAGAGAAGGCAACAGTTGACTGAGGTTGTGATGGCTGTGTCTACCAGGACCTGTTCATTTTTACTGTTTTAAAATATGGCCTCTAGAAAGTTTTAAATGACATATATAGCCTACATTATATTTCCTTGGTGGAGTGCTCTTCTCGGGTCAGACTGACTTCTGCCCTTTCCTGCTGGA
>NW_006774368.1:266839-271262 GCF_000442215.2 Lipotes vexillifer | reverse complement strand
CTGAATTTAGTCAAAACTTCTTAACCATTCAGAGCTTCAGTAGCCTATAAACACCAATAAAGAATGCTAAAATCATATAAGACATTGTGAGAATTGAGATAAAATATGAACTCAGCAGATGCCTTCAAAAGATCTAGCATTTCATAAATGTTAGTTTATTCTCACATTTATCCCCTAAACACGTGCACACATACATAGAAATAGATGTGTGTGTGTGTGTGTGTGTTTGTATAAAATTAGTGTATGTGTGTGTGTCTTGGCCTTCAGGGACAACAAAAATACTGTTTTTAAAAACTCCTGTTCTTTTCAAGCCCTCCTTTCAAACACAGCTCTTTCACTCAAAAGTTGTATAATTTGAAGCAGTTTATATGTATATAATACTAAAGGGTTAATAACACACCTACGTCCCAGACATGTTGTATGAATTAGAAAAGATCTTTGTAAAATACCAAACACATAGCTGAACACAGCATTCACTTTTAATAAGTGCATATACCGTCATCATCATAAACCATCGCCATCAGTCAACAGAGCAGCTGGAATCTGACTGTGGATATAGCCTGCTGTTCTTTTTGCAGCCTCACTGACAGGGAAGCCAGTTTAATTTTGCCACGACCCTAATTTGTTTATGTGTAAACTGGGAGATACCTTTAAGAGATAAAAAGAAGTGTGTGTGGGCCGAGTAACAGTCACTTGGTGGGCATTTTAGTCCAAGTTGTTTCCTAGAACTTGGTGTACATTTTCCTCCATCATTTGTAGAAAAACTAGTGTGCAGACCTTCTAGGCTGGTGTGATTTTTCTCTGAACGATTCTTTTCCTTTTTTCCCCCTCTCTCTCCCCTCTTAGATTTCCTTTGCTGTATTCCCACATTTCCTATGTCCCAACCTGTCCCTTTTCTCTCTGTCTTTCAAGTTTTCTACTCTGCACATAGAAAAAACGAACTTGCCTATAGTGCTTTCGTTAGTCAATTAAGATATCATGTTGTAAGGCTGTGTGTGTGTGTGTGTGTGTGTGTGTGTGTGTGTGTGTTTGTGTGTGTTTTCCTTATGACTAGCTATTATTTTTCCTGACTGTGACTTGGCAACTGTATATATTTGAGGAAAAAAAAAAGTGGTGTAATTTGCCTTTCTAATTTTCAGAGAGAGCTCTCTGGGTTACCTGGGGGTCAAATTTTCAAATGGCTGTGTCAGGAAGCTGGAAGTGCACACAGAGCTCTGTGCTAGGCAAGGAAATACTTCATTAGACTTGTATTCCACGAAGACGCTTTTGCTTTGTAACGGCTGTGATTTTAATTAAAACCTGAAAAGTAAAGAATCCCCTGGTTGTATTAATGCTTCCATTTCCATTAGGATGGTGGAGTTTATAAACACTATCCGGGTTTATAAATTAGTCCTCATGTGAATAATAAGTACCCGATGTCGCATAGAAAGCAAAACTCTGCTGGCCCACCTGTTCCTCTCCCACTTTTTTCTTCCATGGTTGTTTTCCTTTTTGGAAACTCTTACAGGAGTGATCCTCGATTTCTTTTATCTCTGTCTCTGTCACCCATATCTTTTAACCGTGTCTCATTGGAATGAGAATGCTAAAGCCAGATTTTATTCTGGATTGATAGAAGGGGACATTAGTGGTTCGTGTGGATGTAAATCTAAAATAAAACTATGAGAATTCAACCATTAAATTCACATAGGAGACAAGATCTTCTTCTAAAAGTCTAAATTTCTTGGAATATTTAGATTTTCATAATAAAAAATGGTGTGTGTGTACACAGATATATATATATGTGTGTATATATATGTGTATATATATATATACGTATATATGTATATATATACGTATATATATACAATCATACATACACCCACACAAACAAACACATACATATCTATCTTTCCAAAGAAGCAAGGTCACCAGACGTATGTACTTGTTAATACACAATGTTTGATTAATGTCTCATCATTTTCCTTCATGTGCATCAATAGATGTAACCAGGTAAACAAGTACAGAATTATAGTTGAGATTGTGGCAAAAATACATAGCATTAGTATTATAAGAAATGGCTATGCATGCAAAAGCAAATAATAGTATCATTCTCAGTGAAAATTTTCAATTAGGAAAAATGACATGGGGATCAAAATGAATCAGGAACTGGACAGAAGTCAGTTCTATAGTCATATTGGTCTCTTGAATCCCTTTTGAATGTAGGGCAGTAGAAATTATAAATAAATGTCGACATATTTAAAGAAGCAAGTGTTCTCTGGGGAGGACTAACCCCCTGGAACGGCCTTATATTGATTAGAGACTTAGGTGACTTCCATTCCATGAGCACCTCAGGAATATTGCTGCTTCTAGGGCCCAGAGGAATTGATTATAAAGTTATAGATACTCTTTGCAGGTATTTGCTGAGAATTCAGTCTGGGGTGGGCTATGTAACTTTTTGGTTGAGAGAATTTTCAACTGCTGTGTGTATCTGCCTCCATTTGAAATAAGTGGGCAACACAAAGAAGTGACCTTCTTTTCATTGAAGTGCAGTTGATTTACAATGTTGTGTTAATTTCTGCTGTACAGCAAAGTGATTCAGTTATACATATACATACATTCTTTTTTAATATTCTTTTCCATTATGGTTTATCACAGGATATTGAATATAGTTCCCTGCGCTCGACAGTAGGACCTTGTTGTTATCCATTTTATATATAATAGTTTGCGTCTGTTATTCCCAAACTCCCACTCTATCCCTCCTCCACCGCCCCTCCGGCCCTTTTGCAGGTATCAGGAGGACATAGGAGTGTCCACATGGAGTAGCTGTGCCACATGTGGGTGTAGGACTCTCCCCTCTGAATAGGTTGTTGTAGGTCCAGCTCTTTTCTCACAGGGAGTAAGGTCCAGGCTCGATATGTCCATGCCTCACAAATGTAGGCGTGTCTTAGGGAGGAGGGCCCTTGGTACTCTCTGAACATGCCTGGCACCAACAGACAGAACATAATACCACTAATAGGCACGTCTGCCGTGAAATGTGCTGAAAATGAACATGTTTCCTCATAACAAAATATGCATAGCACAACAAACATATGTATGGCCGTGTGATTTAAGAACACTGCACGTTACCATAATTACCAAGTACCAAATTATCATACTATATACCTTTTGTTATCAGGAAAACTATGTGGGCCTTTTATTCACTGAAGAAGTAGCATCTTAGAGGTACTTAAAAGAACCTTTATGATCTTGATTCAACTTTTTGCCATATTCTCCATTCATTTTCTCCCACTGATCTCTTAATCTCTTATGAATGTAGGCATTTGAGATAAAGTAATAATACCTTTCATACTGGTATTTTTAATAGCACTTTACTATTTTCAAAGAGTTTTATCACATGTGTTATCTCTTTATTAACAATATTTCTCAGCAAGTGAGTGAGCGTGTGTGTGTGTGTGTGTGTGTGTGTGTGTATAAATATATGTGAGAGATGAGAGTTTGGTCACTGGTGCTAACACCAAGTTGATATAAAGTTCCTAAAAACATGAGTGTGTTGTGTGATTATATCTCTCATTATTCCGTTTGCTTATTTGAAAAGCACTCCTATGTGTTGCCTTATTTTCAGTGTTTGGAACACGTTGACCCAGGGACTGTTTTCCTACTCTACTCCCATCTAACCGCTTATTGCCATGTTTACAGGTTATCGCTTTCCTGCCAGTAGTATAGAATCTATCTCCAAAGGGTACAAAAGCCATTTTATTCACATGATAACCAGACTGTTGGTACCGTAATTATTTGTGTTTCCAAGGAGCTCTCAGTCAATAGGATGTCTCTTCTCATCCTGGGTTCCGAGCAAGTTAAAAAAAATGAAGGGAAAACAGTTGCTACAGTTTCACCTTAGTGCCGATAATGGCGAAGCAAGTGGTTGTGGCCATGGACCTGTTAGCCACGTGGTTTACTAATACTGAGTCCCTGACTTAGAGGATGTACCCCTGCCGAGCATGGTAGGACTGGCCCCTGGAGGTGGCCGCATGGGGGTAGGCTCCTGCCAGTGACTGACAGAGAGGACGAGGAAGCTTTGATCTTGGTGGGTAGGACCCTTCCCAAAGGGAGAAAAGTGAAACTGAGCCAACTGTGTGTTATTCTTCCAAAATTTAACCATCAGGAGAGC
Source organism: Lipotes vexillifer (assembly GCF_000442215.2). Lineage (NCBI taxonomy): Eukaryota > Metazoa > Chordata > Mammalia > Artiodactyla > Lipotidae > Lipotes > Lipotes vexillifer. The sequence goes on along the minus strand of NW_006774368.1, from coordinate 267,115 downwards.
CACACCACCTATCCAGGGGCAAGAAGTGAATGGATGGGGAGAACCCAGGGTGTTTCCTAGGGAGAATCTCCCCACGTGTTAAGAAGGAGCAGAGTAAAGGCATTCCTCGCTGACAATGTATTTACCCAACTACTCATATATTCACAGAATCATCTGCAAGATTTGGGCTGAGGAAATATGGCACGGCCTCATTTAAAACAAATTTTGGGGGCTTCCCTGGTGGCGCAGTGGTTGAGAGTCCGCCTGCCGATGCAGGGGACGCGGGTTCGTGCCCCG
>NW_006774368.1:248927-259184 GCF_000442215.2 Lipotes vexillifer | reverse complement strand
CAGGAAGACTCGACCTCATTTAAAGTAATTGGTTATTTTTTTTTTTTTCCAATTTCTTCACCCATCTTGAGCTACATTTCTCTAAGCCTAAATGACAAATTGGACTATTTGTCTATTGACTACTCTTTGACTGTTTCATACTCAAGTACATCATTCTCTTTAACAGAGAAGCCATTAGAATCAAATTAAAATTTTTCTGTTTCTTCCTGTCATTTTGCAGCATTATAATCCCTGTACTCTGTAGCAGGAACCTCCCTTCCTTATCTTACTTTTCCTAACAGAGACCTTAACATTTCTTGGTGTGATGTCATTTTAGACTTCATCTTACCCTCTCTTCCTCACCTTGCCTCTTGTTTGATTCAGAAGCTTAGCTATCTGTTTATTGCTACACTTAATTCTAGCATTAACTAAACCAATATATTTATTGGGGTTTGGCTCCAACCAAAATATTTTTCTGGGTACCATGGGGAATATCAAGAGTAATAGAAGGTGGCCCTGGCTCTCAAGGAACTTACAAGATTTTTAAACTGGTGTAGAGCAAGTCTTGCTTCATAGTATGGATGATTTTACAGAAGAGGCATTAATTATTCTTCACCAGTGATGCAGCACCAGAGAGGATGCCCTTTGTAATATTTGCAGCCACTGTGAATGTTATAAAGTGAATTTGTATTCATTATCATATTTGAGTCCTTTTACCATGGAGTCACAAGGAGACATCCTGTTTGCAGCTACTCTGCATAGGTTTATTAACCTATTGTCTGTATGACTTAGGCTTATGTCTTGGCCAGATCTTACAAAAGTTTCCCATTCTTGATCTTTTTATGCATTCATTGTTTTGGAAATAGTTGAACAGGAATGAGAAACGAGAGTAATGGCAAGCTTTACATCTAATACCTTACATTATACTTTTAACTTCTCAACCTTTGGCAGTATCTGAGACACCGGGGACTCAATGGCTAAGAGTACCAAATTGGCCCACTGCTAATGCCTGTGGTGAATTGTACCAGGTGCCAAATAATGTATTCAAAAAAAAATAATAGTAAGCTGAGTAAGCCCTGTGGATGCTGATAAAATTTGAACATGCCCTCTGGTTACTAAGGTGGCTGAGATTTTCTTATTTTCTAAATTTTCCTGCAAGACAGAGTTGGATTTCCCACCTACTAGTATATAATTTCACTGAATGTACATAGGCGTTGGCATGGAAGGAATGAAGACTGGCAATTTGACTCTCCGGATGCCCGGGGACATCTACTCTAGGCAACATAGCATTACAATGGTCATGAGACATATTAGAAAAATAACCATTGAGGGGAAGACAACATATTTTTCAAACTCTAGGCAAGCCCAGATGCTTCTCTGGGAAGAAATTCTAAAGCTCAGACAACTGCAAATGCTTCTTTTTTCAGACTGTCATCTTCTTGACATTTAAAAATATAAATACACATTAAAGGCTTCCTCAAACTGCAGCTGGCTGGTATAAATCAGATGTTTGGTGATGGGCAGTATGTTGTGTGGAATATTCTCTCCCATTAGGAATGACCCATTTCTATACTTTCCAGGGTTTTGTTTCTTTCTTCCACTTAGAAGATATTTTATTACCCTCCTCCATGTAATTTATTTTCTATTCATACATATACTATCTATGCAAAGTTTTTATTTATGCTGATTTACTCACCTCATTCTGTATTCACCACATTCTTACTCCAGTCTCTAAAGAACTTAGGTGCCATTATTCCAATTTCACAGATGACGAAACTGAGGTAGAGAAAATGAGGTATTTTTAACTTCAAAATAAATAAGATTATACCCTAGGAAAATTTGCATCTTTAATATCACAGCAGTCTTCTCATTACATAGTTCCAGTCTATTTTCAAACTCAAATTTAATCCTGTTGACTTTTGACTTCTTTCTTTTGTATCTGAGGCTATGCTTACGTGTGACTAGTCGCTGATTGCTTTTAAGACGTGTATTTCTTTTCAGCGTTCTTAACTACCCATTTCTTCACCATTGTTGAAGAGGGCATACAGTCAAGGTATTGTTTGTGAGATAGTTCAGGTATATAATCCTTCGATCTAGTATGTTTATTCCTAGATTAATGTCTGTTTTGGTGACATCAGAAATCCAGATCAGGAAATGACACTGTGGGCATTTTAAACATTATTCAAACGTGAAATTCAATATCAAGCCCATCCATTTATTTATGTGTTTGCTGCTGTCCTTTTTGGTGTCTTTATCAGCTCATACTTCTCATGCGCCAGCAGCAAGTAATTTTCAAAGTTGAATTGCAATCTGTATGCAGTATGGTGTTCCATAGGGATACCTGTCAGCTGAGGCCAGAGCCCAGAGGGAGCATGGAGCCTGCTAACAGGCACCTGGTGATTCTTTCCCCACGCAGTTCCAACCATGCCTTCTTAAGCCATATGCAGATCTGACTCTAGTGTGTTATCTGAGGAAACACACATATGATGATATTCCTCACTCAGAATTGTTTCCAGAATTCCCATAAAAATTCCATAAGACACTGATTTCTCAGCAAGCTTATAAAGAACAAGGAATATCTTATCCCCAGTGGGCTTATTCTAAGTAGCAATCTAAATGGATCTAGGCAGAGTGTCATGGGGGACATGCCACTGAGTAGGATGGTAGTATGTCCTCTACATAGTATTGCAGCAGTGAAAGGAAGCGTGGGGGAATGGTGCATATAAACTGGTGCATGTAAGCTGGGTTGATTTTCAAGGGATTTGGGAGGACTGTTGAGGAGGAACGATGTGTGTTTTTGTCCGGAAATTTTCAGAGACCTGACCTTTTGGGAGACTGTGCTAAGGGATTTATTGCACTTGAGACCATGATCAGAATTAGACTTCAAGCATATCTGAATTATCTTTCTGAATCACCAAAGCAAGTCTGGATTGGTCTTCTCCAGAGATGATAAAATGGGTTTCTTAATACCCTAATGTTTCAGTTGGAGGAAGAACCTCTCCATATCCATACCCTTGGAGGAAACCTAGCAAGCTATGTTGAGGACCATAAGATGTGTAACCGTGAGATCTTCATGCAGCAGGAAGAAAATGTAATTGTTTAAAATAACAGGGCGTGTGACATTATAGGGACTAATGGGAAAAGGGTCTAACTAGAGCTTATATGCCCTGACTAAAGGTTTGAAAATTGAGCCAACAACGTAAAAGTAAAAAGCCAGGCAATAGACAAACCAACTGCATAAACCAGCTAGATTTTGCCTTCAAGCATCTATTTAGAGACCCTTGCTAAACACTATGTCATTTTCTCTAATGTATGGCCTGAAAGTGATGACTTACTGGATTTCTTTTCAGCCTCCGTAAGAGTATAAGAGCCCTTTTCTTTGATCTCAGGGATTGTATTTATAATTTTGTCACAACTAATTCATAATAGCTGATATTTATTGAGTCGCTTCCTATGCGCCAGACCTAGCATTAAGTACTGTCCATATATGTTTTTAATTTCATCATTTTATAGGTGAGGAAATTAGTGCTTTAAGGAAGCTAAATGAGTTGCTGAAAGCCAAACTACTCTCCTAATTTGAAACACACACATATGTACATATATATATATATATATACACACACACACACCTATACATATATATACACACATACACACAGATGCATGTATATATGTTATATTGTTGTATCTTAAATGAAATAATCCATTAAAATCAAACATTTTGTTACCATCAGAGCACAGTCTGTGTTCCTCAAACCTGAGAGGCTCAAGAGAGCTGAGAGAGAAATAAGTGTAAGGAACCTTAGGGAAGGACGAGATGTGAATCTCAATAATCAAATACCATGTTTTCACCTGTGTTACACCCCTACCTCCCGTGGAAAAATCTGACACATCTCTTATCACATTTTCTTAAGGCCCATCGATGGCTTCTCAATGCACTTACAGCAAAAGCCACAGGCTACAAAGTTCCTGTCAGATTCGGCCCCTGCTCTGACCTCAGCTTACTCTCTCTCTCCATTGCTCCAGGAGGAAACCCCTGGGCTTTCTTTCAGCTTTCCCAAATTGAAAGTTCTTTCCCGGTTCGAAGACATTGCACATGCTGTGCATCTTCACATACTGCCTTTCCACTCACTCCTCCCCTTGCTCTTACGTGTCCTTCAGGCCTGATCTTAACGTGGCCCCACTATGAGAATCTACCATGAGCCATTCATCGAAATTCTCTCCCACTCCAACTCTAGACCCTTTTTTATCTTTCATTGTTTGTACTCATTATGTTTTTTTTTTAAGAAGATGTTGGGGGTAGGAGTTTATTAATTAATTAATTTATTTTTGCTGTGTTGGGTCTTCGTTTCTGTGCGAGGGCTTTCTCTAGTTGTGACAAGTGGGGGCCACTCTTCATCGCGGTGTGCGGCCCTCTCACTATCGCGGCCTCTCCTATTTCGGAGCACAGGCTCCAGACGCGCAGGCTCAGTAGCTGTGGCTCACGGGCCTAGTTGCTCCGTGGCATGTGGGATCCTCCCAGACCAGGGCTCGAACCCGTGTCCCCTGCATTAGCAGGCAGATTCTCAACCACTGCGCCACCAGGGAAGCCCCTCATTATGTATTTTTGAAATTGTTGAATAGATTCCTTACTGAGGACAGGCCCACCTGTCTCGTCCATCATTTTTACCAGGCTCGTAGCAGTTGCTTTGTTGCCAAACATTACAATGAATGGTTGTACTGGGTGCTACCGTGCAGTTGAGGATGTCAAGGCTTACAGAGGTTAAATAACTTGTGCCAAGTGACACTCGCAGCAAGTGGCAGAGCTGGGATGTGAACCTAGGGCTGTTCAATTCCAGAGTCTGTGTTCCCCTTGGTTCTTTAGAAATTTCGGAAGTCAAAGGCTCTATTTAACGTGCCAGAGTACCAAAGAAGCCCAGGTGATTCTATTTCTAAAATAGTGAAAGCATTGGTTTGTTGCCATGTGCATTAAATAGCTAGTTGATGGACTGATTTGGGCCATCAACATTCCTTAGAGGCAGACCTGGTCTAACGTCATAGAGGAGTGGAAAGTGGATCAGCTGTAATCATGTTGAGGCTTAATTATTCTAAATTGTTGTTTTATAATACCTTGTTTTGACGTTTTAAAAGAATATTATAAAAGGGGCTTTTCCTTTTATTCATAAGCCACATTATGTATAGATTTTCACTTTTATTTATTGAAAGGATGAGGAAAGAAGAATTAGGTAGAAGTAGAAAGTAAAAGAAAACAAACAGATCTCTCACTGCCTACATGTCTATGACTAAATATGAAAACTCCTTACCTAACTGGAGACTGATTTCTAGCTACCTGAGCATGTGGGGGGCCGTGTGCTGCTTAAGGAAGAGCACAGATTTTATAGCCAAACAGACCTGGCTTTGAATCTGTTGCCACTTACGATCTGTGTGTAGCTAGGCAAGTTACTGAATTTTTCTAAGCCTCAGTTTTCTCATATGAAAATGGGAATAAAAATGAATACCTAGACACAAGCTTATTGTAAGGATTCTATCAGTTGGCTCTCCCAAGTTCTTAGAAAAAAAGGTAGACAACCAACAGTGTTTATTCCCTCTTCTAGAAAACAGGCTATGCCACAGCTGCCAAAATTGGCAGGGGCTTTCTATTTTGGGAAATAGCCAAATATGTCATACTATTAATAAAATTTATTACTATACATTAAATGTTTTCTATGTGCTTATATATGGGGGTTTTTTTGGAGAAGTAAAATTTTATTTTATTTATTTTTTAACATCTTTATTGGACTATAATTGCTTTACAGTGGTGTGTTAGTTTCTGCTATATAACAAAGTGAATCAGCTATACATATATATACATCCCCATATCTCCTCCCTCTTGCGTCTCCCTCCCACCCTCCCTATCCCACCCCTCTACGTGGACACAAAGCACCGAGCTGATCTCCCTGTGCTATCTGGCTGCTTCCCGCTAGCTATCTATTTTACATTTGGTAGTGTATATATCTCCATGCCACTCTCTCACTTCGTCCCAGCTTACCCTTCCCCCTCCCCGTGTCCTCAAGTCCATTCTCTACGTCTGCGTCTTTATTCCTGCCCCTAGGCTCTTCAGAACCTTTTTTTTTAGATTCCATATATATTTGTTAGCATATATATATGTTTTTTATCCTCAATGCTTTACACCCATTACCTTGTATAATCTTAAAAAAACAGACAGGAATCTAAGATTCTGAGACAATATAAAATTTCCCTAAGATACATAGTCAGTAAGTGGCCATAAACGCTTGAACTGAAATATAAACTTGTTCTATTTCTTGATGAAATACAGTTGACCCTTGAACAGTGTGCGGGTTAGGTGTGTTGATCCCCACACAGTCAAGAATATGTGTGTAACTTTTGACTCCCCCTGAAATTAACTGTTATTAGCTTACTGTTGACCAGAAGCCTTAGTGATAGCATAAACAATTGATTAACACGTATTTGGTATGTTATGTATATCATATACTCTGTTTCTACAGTAAAGTAAGCTAGAGAAAGGAACATTTTATTAAAATCATAAGGAAGAGAAAATTCATTTATGGTAAATATATGTATTGAAAAAAATCCACATATAAGTGGACCTACATGGTTCAAACCCATGTTGTTCAAGAGTCAGCTGTATTTCCAAAGACTCCAAAGACTGTTGCTTACATGGCAGCAATCAGCTGTCACAATTGGTACTGTTATTCCCACTTGACAAATGGGAGTCTGAGGTTCAGAACAACTGTTCTTCACGGCCTTTCATATTCTAGCTCAGCATTGCTACCTACATGCTTGACTTAATTTCGGCTTCAAGTCGAGGGCGGGGCGATGCTCTTTCTCCTCTTTTTGCCTCTCTGAATATCACAACCTGTCTCAGGCACTACCTTCTCTTTGGGCCTCTAACCCACAATGCTCTCCATTATTTTCTGAATCTCCAGTTCATGTCCGACACTGCATTACGGGCTATTTTGCTTAATAACTGGCCTCCCCAACCATGCAGGGGATTCTGGTGGGTCAGTAAACGTAAACTAATACACAAATCAAGAGTGCCTGTTGCAGGAACAAGTCTGTGCTTGATGTGGCCTGAGTGTATAAAGTTAAGTAAGATGTTGTCCAGCTCTCGAGAAGTTCGCATCATCACCTGCTGACCACTATGGATTTTTTGAAGTCTCAAGTACTTGGGATGAATAAATAGATGGGCGAAAAAATGCTGTGGCAAAGGTAGTTTTTCTAGACACCAAGGAGATTTCATAATGTGATTTACAGTCAGGTTGAAGAGAGAATACAAACACTATGCAGTGGGTAGACTCAATTACTTTTCACCACCTTAATGGGGAAATTGTGACCCTTTGGGTTGTGAGCAATCTTCTGAGTGAAACCACAATGTGACCTTGAATAGAAACAAATTGGCGTATTTGCCCCTGACTAAGAAACAGCCAGCTCTGGAGTTTGTGGGAAGTTGATGTGAAGGAACCACTAAAGAGCTTCCACTATGCATTCTCACCCATTTTATAAAGCAGGAAGACTTTTAATGTTAGTTCTGTAATTTGAACGTTAACACTGCGGTTTCACATCCTGTAAATTAAAGCTGTGTGATGACCAAAGAGCTGGCGTGCAAAGCACTGGACGCCTTACCTCAGGACGTACACAGCTCAAGACATGGGCCGAGAACAAATGGCCTGGCCATCCCATGGATCTGCTTTGCTTCCTGGAATGAATAGCGACGCCCTTCTTTCCTACAGTTCCTTTGCCCCAGTCCTGCCTTTGACATTTTCTTTTCAGCTCTCCAGTTTGTACTTGATTAATTTACACTTGCCAATATGTTGCCGTGGATTGAACAGAAGCTAGCTGTTAATACAACTTCAGAGAGCTAAGCCTCAAAATAGTACGTGCATTGACTTTGTGTAGAAAAAGAAACACAACGGTTTTCTTACAGTCCAGCTCACTTTGATACTTTGTCGGTCCCAACCACAGTGGTCATGGTTCAAGGTGTTCTGGAAATGCTCTTAGAGACCTTTGCTTGTTCAGAATTAAACCCCAGACCTCTGAAGGAGCTCTCCCCCTTTCCTGTGTGAATCAAGAAGTAATAAAGGTAGACATCCTTTCTGACTTCCTCAGGGGTGGCTGAAGATTGGTCACTGTTCTGTAACTAACGAAGACCCCAGGAGTGTAACACAAATTACACAAAATGGAATTACAAGTGAAACCTCTGTCATAAAAAGTCCTGGTCATTTTCCTGGAAATGTTTTAGGGAAATGCTCTAGTTGGCATGAAAGTAGTCATTTTCTTGATGCAGGCATTCAGAACCATGGGTTCAGTCTTTCAGCCTTTTTCTAGGTTAATGTGTATTTTTACCTTTCAGAGTTGCTTTTGGATTAAGTCAGGGACAAGAAGATTTGGCCTTGTAATTTTAGGAAAGGAAAGTATGAGTAGATTTTAAGTGCCATCAATGTGGGGACCACTCTGTCTGTCATGTTTATTTCTGCATTTTTATTCCCTAGCAGATAGTAAATGCTTGATACATATTTACTAACCAAATAAAAAAGAAATACCTGGGGCTTCTAGGTGTATTCTAGAGATATTGTTGGCGATTTATAAGGCAAAAGGCTCTATATATCTCTCCTCAAGGGAAGGTGGGACACATTGCCACAAGACAGCTTTCAGGGTGGAGGAGAGAGTGGGGAAAGGGGACTGGAACCCAAGAGTAGCATAAATAATCTTGCTAAAATTGATCTCTCTGGACCCAGGCCTCTCGCGATGTTATTGAGAAAATCAGTATATCTTAACGGACTCAAGAGTAGTAAGTCACTGGTACAAATTGAAGAGACCTTCAAAGTACGCCCACTTCAGAAAATGACCAGAACTTTTTATGACAGAGGTTTCACTTGTAATTCCATTTTGTGTAATTTGTGTTACACTCCTGGGGTCTTCGTTAGTTACAGAACAGTGACCAATCTTCAGCCACCCCTGAGGAAGTCAGAAAGGATGTCTACCTTTATTACTTCTTGATTCAGATATGAAAGGAGGAGAGAGTTCCTTCGGAGATTTGGTGTTTAATTCTGGACAAGCAAAGGTCTCTAAATCTTAGAGTTTCATGTCATGAATTTTATCACCTGGGAAGGATCGCACTTTATATTTCTCTGTGCTAAACAGGTAAGGTTTCATTAAGGCTTGTAGTAGCAAGGGTAAAATTACATGTTTTAACCCAAATGCTATGGAACTACTAAAGTGACGGCAGTCATTTTCGTAGGGGATGTATGCCTCAAAGCGGAGAGGTATGTTTTGAGAGAATGGCAGTGAAATGATTTTGAAAGAGAAGGGTGTATATACTTTGCCTTAGACAGTGGCTAGTGGGGGAAGCATTTATAACCTACAGTCAGAATTAGGATGTACCAAAAATGACCCATGAATACAAAGTCTGGTGAGAACTGAAACAGACAGTCTTAAGGAGGGCTGCAAAGCAGCAAACTTGACTTTTTAAATTTTTCATCTTTCTGGCAACCTCTTTGTACTCCAAAGTGTGCCAAGGTAGGCGTTACAATGTATTAGAGACCATAGTTGCTAACTGAAATGGACAAGTTTATGAGGCCATGCTTTAGCCCCTAGTTTTGCAATTGGGAGACAGCAGTACTGATGCCATAATTAACTAGCTGGTTTTCATTGCATTAGGACACCATTTCTAACACCCACATGACACTCTCTATAGGCCCAACAAGATCAAGAGGAGAGGACTGAGAATATATGTTCTATGACTGTTTCTGCCGTTGACGAGTCTATTAATGGGCTCTTAAGGGATGTAGGGTCACAGCAACATGACCCCGAACAGCAACTTGTGGGGATCCCCTTCAGAGACAGGCACGTGTAACCAACCCATCGTCACAGGTCTGCTTGGGGTGACACAGCACCCAGCTTTGTTTGAGACCAGCCTGTCTTCTTGGGGGATGAAACAGGTGGTATTCAGTGTCACTGCTCACCACTGAGGAACTGATATGAATAATTTTTTAAAGACACAATTTTATAGTTCATAAAAACACGTATTTCAATACTGAAATTATTGCAACTAGTGTTTATTTGGCATTTCAGATATAAATGTGCTATAGCCAATATGTCGTCTAAAAATCTCCCTTTTCAAAAAGGCAGCTTAGAAGAGCTCAGCCTTGTCTAGTGGTCAGTGGGGGGAAGAGAACCTGAAGATGATGGCTTTGAAGGTTGACTCAGGCAAGACAGAAGAGGAGGCAAAACAGTTGCCTTGATAAATCTGGGAAAGAG
>NW_006774368.1:240780-248900 GCF_000442215.2 Lipotes vexillifer | reverse complement strand
AGTAGGAAAATTTGAGTTGACTCTATACTTCAAAACTTGTAGCAGAATATAGTGTTTTGCTTTGTTTCTGAAAATCTATCTCAGCATTTAGAGGGGATTAATGGAAAATAATTATTATCATTTTAAGTATTAATCAGTAGGAATTTCTGAAGTGGCTCCTCTGTAGAGAGTACTGTAAAGGTGCCGGGAGCGTTGAATACCTCACCTCTGTCCTGATGGAGCATATTAACCTAGTGGTAGAAACAAGATGAGAATACTTGAATCAGTTAGAGAGCAATAAAAGCCGTCTGTGATTAAAGGATTCATTGTGTATTACACACTCTAAACTATGTAGACGTTCAGTGGAGGGAGATTAGAGAAAGATGGAATATTCAGGAAAACAACAGGAAGAGGTGATGGTAGAAATAGGAAAATGTTTCTTAACAATGAAATCCTTGGTGAATGTGATTGCCGAGCCCTAGCGTAACAATTATAAAACCCTTTCACAACGTGCAAGGCTTTTTGTGATCTGGTCCCTATCATCCCTACAGCTTCAGTACCAACTTTTACCCCTTCAGCCATATAAAGTAATTTTCAGTTCCCTGAAGGCACCTGCAGCTACCTGATTCTGTTCTTGGCTTATCTGAGTCCTTATACTAGAATGGCCACTTCTCCTCTCTGTCATTCAATTGAGAAGTTCTTTCTCATCTTTTAAGGTCCAGTGGAAATACTGCTTTGGAAAAATGCACTCAAGTCCCCTTCTCTTCGATATTTCTGTCTCTCACGCTACCACTGAACTTTGCTCCAAGTTGCCTTATGTCACATACAAGGTCTTGACATTATTTATTGTAATGACTTCTCCCTCACCAGCCTGTGGGTGTCCTGAGGAGAGAAACCACATGGTTGTTCTCCCCATTCTTGGCTCAAAGCGCCAAGGAATGTTGGATGAATGAATGAGTATATGAATGTAAAAGAGGATTTTGAAAGTCAGGTGGCCTGGTTAATTAGGATTGCTAATTAACTGAACATTAAATAAAGTTTCATTTTCACTTTAACCCTTGTGATAAAAATGTTTTCAATAAAGAATTTGTCTACTTCCCTGCCTAATGACATGGCACACGATCCAGTGATTCATTTTCTTTTTTTAAGCCTTGAAGATTTTGATTTGTTTCATTTTGAACATCAAATTTCTCACTTTGGATTTTCATGGAGAAAATGTCAAAAGATAGAGTTGAATCTCTACCAATATAAGCCGTACCTGAAAATTAATCTTTTGAATAAATCCCTGACACCAGCTTCTTTTACTGCGATTTATCTGTTTTTTTCCTAAAAGCTGAACATGAGGAAAATTTCTGTTTAATGAAAATTCAAATCAAAGTGTGCTTGTCATGAGAATAAAAACACAGTGAATAGCAATTACATAGACAGAGAAGGATAAGGGATTCACTGAGTGCAGTAGGTTTCTCTAGTTGCATCGTGCAGGCCCAGCTGCCCCGTGGCATGTGAGATCCCAGCTCCTGACCAGGGATCGAACCTGCGTCCCGCACATTGGAAGGCGAACCCTCAACCACTGGACCACCAGGGAAGTCCCTGGAGTTACATGGTCTTCATGGACAGGCAGATATGTGTTGGGCACAGGAGCTTAGGAGAGCATTCCAGGTAAAGGTGCAGCCATGGACTTGTGAAGGTCCTGGAGAACCTTCTGGAAGAGTCAAGGGCCCTGAGCAAGGCTAACTGTGACATTGGACCTTACCTGTGCTGAATTTTCCTCCACACCCAGAGGGGAAATGACTTGATGGAGCAAATGGGCAGCTGGCAACTCCTCCTCGACAAGCTGAGCCTCCCTCTGAGGTTTCCCTGTGGACCTGGCTGAAGGCCGGCCTGGCCCAGCCCCTCTGTTTTAACTTTCGCTCCTTGCAGATCACAAAATGAAATGGAGTTTTCTTCAAAGTGACAGCTAAATCTCAGCCCCTCACCAGCCGCTGTACCAGTGCCGCTTAATTCTGTAATCCTTTTGCCCTCCATTCCTCGCTGTGGTTAGCAAATGCCAGGAAATGTTGGAGTGACGAGTGAGTTCTCTGTGCCTGACACCTCTGCTGGAAGACTTGATAAACTGCAAATAACATCACAGTCATTTTTCAGGTGCAGGCTCATTAACACGCCCAGGGAGGGACCAATCGCGGAAGGTAAAAGCTCCCCATCCTTCCTGGCTTCCTTCCCCTGTCTTAGATTTCTGTGAACTTGGCGTGTTGCTCAGAGCTGTTTTCCAAGGGAATACTTCTGGGGAATGTTTTCTTTTACATCTTTAAAATTGAGTGACATCAAATCAGATGCTTCGTTGTCCCTCCATGGACGATACTATCCCCCTACCTGCAGGGGGAGGCTGAGATAGGCTAATGCTGAACTCCCAGAATAGCTAACAGTTGTCATCCCACATCCTATAGCTGCTCAGAGCGCAGAGACTAGGATCTGAGTGGCTAGGATTTCCCCTGCAGTCTCTACCCTGCGATGCAATTTCCGCACAAGCTTCCTCTACTGGGCAGACTTGAAACCCCTCCTCATTTAACACACTGTCATTCTGTTTTTCACTCTGCTGAGAGAGACACCTGAATTTCTTCCCCTCTCTGTGTCTCTCTCCTCCCTCTAACTCACTCTCTCTCTCTCTCTCTCTCTCTCTCTCTCTGCTAGACATTTCCCAGCCAGTGTAGCACAGCCTGGCTTTGAGGGCCCTGGTGGGTGATTTCAGAGGTGGGGAATGTCAGATAGGTTTATCTAGGCTGGGAGATAGCGGCCTTCCCTCCCAGCTTCACCCCTCCCTCCCTCCCTCCCTCCTTCCCTCCCTGCCTCTCTCCTCCCTCTCTCTCTTTCTCTAGGGAACAGTATTAGTATTCCGTGGTACACTCTTAAGCAAAACCTGAGAAAGGAATTAATCTGTCACTAGGAATGAATGTACTGGACAGTGATTTATGCAGATGCTCTACTCAAAGTGATGGCGTTCATTTCATCTGTACTTCTCCCAGCCCTTCTCGGAGGAAACACACAAACTTGCATTTGAAATAACATCGCAGCTGGGTGACTGTCTGGGTACTGCCCAGAGCCGTTCTGCTCTGGTTCTAGCCACCAGACAAACCCAGCAGAAGGGCAGGCAGGCAGCTCAGGTGGCAGGGTAGGATTCTGGAATTCCCAAATCCACACCACTGCACTCTGTAGGTCTGATGAAGAAGCTGATCCAAGCCCATTCACCTTTCCTCCTCTCGAGCCTGGACTCAGAAATGCCCCCGGAGTCCCTTTGGCCCTTGCCTCTCTTCCACAGCCCTCAGTGCTTTGAGATTCTGGTCATAACCAGGGAAAGATTCATTAGGGCTGGCATTTCTGCTGGCTGGCTGGCTGGCTGGCTTGCTCCTCCGCTGTTTTCTGGCAGCAAGGCTGGGAGTCTCCCTGGAGAGCTTATTTTCCTGAAATTCCCCTTGTAGTTTTACGTACATAAGTGGGCTGGATGAGGTTGTGAGAAACAGCCTAGCTTTTGAACGCTGATCCGAATGAAAATTCCAAATCCCTTGAAGTTCAAGCTATCAGGAGAAGAAATTCGAAGTAAACAAGCCTCTCACCACGTCCCCACCCAACCCAGCCACCTCCTGGCTCAGGCCCAGCTCCACCTCAGAGCCCAGAAGGCTCTCGTGTTCTGCTCTGACCCTCGCAGGGCAGCAGGCAGGACCTGGGGCCCTGCTCTTCCAGCCACGTAGGTTTCTGCAGACGTTCCTTTCGCTGTTGTGCTTGTGATGACTAGCATTTTCCCTACTCCCTCTGGTGTCTGGAGGTTCATCTGGGATTTATGTCCATAATGAGAAAAGGGAGATAGGGAAACGCTGGGGTATTTTTCTCTGACTTAGATTATTTGTCACTTTGATACTCATTTTAAAAGATGCTTTTCAAATATTTAAATGTATGTGTGCTCACATCACAGCCCCTTGGGATGAATTGCTGATGACACAATCACCGCTTTATCTCTCTCATGCTCTAGGCCTCTCTCCTGAACTGATTGCCAGCAGTGACTTGGCCAGAAAAAAGAGGAGGTTAGAAAGAGGAGGGACTCGGATCTTCATGAATAGCAGTTTTCCTGTTATTCATTCAAAGATCCTAACCTAAGTGTATTGGCTTCTTTATCTCTCATCTCCAGGATACCCCGATCATACTGGAACTGATTGACAGGGAGCACAGCCTGAACTTTGTTAACTGAAATATGCTCTTCCCCCATAGAGACACACACTTCACAAAACAGAACCAGCTAATTAAGATCCTCTTCCCACTTTTCCAAGTTCTGCCTAGAGATATTACAGATATAAAAGAGAATAAGCCCCTTTTATGAGCAACTCCCACTTTATTGATAGTGGATCAATGAGAGCATGTGTAGGTTTAACTGTGCAGGCAGTGAACAGCATTGCAAACTCAGAATGTTGAAAGATCCAAGACCGATTATTCTAAAATTGGCGCTTCTGTGTAGAAGAGCCTAAGAGAAGATTAAGAATCCACATTGCTAAAGCACATAGGCTGATTCAGGAGTAAATGAGCACTAGAATCTTAAAAAGGCCCACCATCTTTTCCAACAAATATTTTTCGAGTTCCTACCATGTGCCTGCAAATGCACTGGGTACTGTGGTTACAGTGGATAATAAAAATAAGACTCCCTGTTAAACAGGTTTTAACTGGAGGGGGAGTAAAGAGATAGGAGATGAAGGTGTAGCAAATCGTAAAGAGCAGTAACCAAAAATACGTGGCTCAGGGATGAAGAGAGCCATATCCTGGCCTCCGCTGGAGATGGCACCAGAGAGGGCAGGCGGACAGTGTCAGCTACTTTAAAACTCTAAAAGGCAAGACGCACTCTCTCTTACCAATCTATGGTGGTTCTAGAAAGGGTGCCCCTGATTAATCCTTTGTCATGGCATTAAAGGGGTCAATTTAGGGCAAGATAATGGAGGTCCCATGACCTCCATTATTAGAGAACCAAACTTTGAGCAGAAAATTACAGATCTCTCCCATACAAATGACATATTTCCTAGAAGCAACCTACCTTCTTGGAATTCATGGAAATACCAAGATCATGGAAGCTCTATAGAAACACCAACTCTCCTGTCAATTAACTTCAATAAGTATTAATTTAATGCCTCCTTTGTGCAAGGTGCTATGCGGGATACTGATGCATGATGGTGGCTACGATGACTTTCAAATATCCCCTGCACTAGCAGTCTTCCTGGACAACTCATCCATCTCTGTCTTCATCCCAAATTCTCGTATTTCTTCTATTCAAGGCAACAAGCCATCAGGCAATACATGTCTGACCAGCTGCGTGCCCAGTTCTATGTGTGACTCCGAGCAGGCTACGAAAATAGAGACAGTGCAGTTTCTACACTCAAGGTGATTACTATGTGTTTCAGCAGACAAGAGATAATTACATAATAAAACTACAGAATGATTAAGACAGCATGTAACTAAGTTCCGAGCTGTGTGGTATAGCCCAGCATGAAGTGGATGCTCAGAAATGTAAAAGTTTTCGGAAATAAAGGCAGCATGAATGGAGCCACAGGGGATGGATGATGAGGATAAGGGTATATGCATGGTATGCCCTTGACTCAGTGTTTCTTCTGCATGGAATATTTTCTTCTGTTTTTCCATTGTTCTAAATCTAGTTCATTGGATTTTTCAATGTCCAGCCCAAGACTTTTTAGGCTGTCCCTAAAAATTGTACTCATCATTTCTCTATGAGAATCTGAATTATCTGAGGTCAGGTTATCTCCCATCTTTACTCATGTTTACGTCCCCTACTGCCTATTGCATAGGACCTGACAAGCAGCAGGCCTTCAATAAATACTTGATGGTTGAATGATTTATGTTATTCTATATCCTATAAAGCAGTCCAAGAAAGAGTGATTTCCTAGTAAATGTCTTCTGAACTGAACTTCTGTGATTTCCTAGTAAATGTCTCCCTGAACCTTGAACTTGGTAACAATGAAAGGTTAAGTCTGGTAGACAGATTTGGGAACAGAAAGTGGTCCTCGCGGATCCAAGAGGGACTAGCTAAAGGTTATGGAGGTTGGGGAGGCACTGCATACTCCCAGCAAAGCAGTGGGGTTGAGAAGGGGGATCGTATTTCATGAATACGTCCCGGGTGAAAGTGGTGCCGCTTTGGGTTCTTTGCTCTGAAGCGCTTTCATTTTCACATAGCTGACCCATGGTAACTGGGAGGTGTCCTGCATCATATATCATATATATTTATATAAATATTCATAGCCTGTGTGTATACACACACACATGCACTGTTGATATAACCCTTGAACAACACGGAAAGGGAGGGCTGACTTTAAAGTTATATGCAGATTTTGGACTGGGTGGAGGGTCAGTGCCCCTAACCCCTGCATTGCTCAAAGGTCAACTATATATATATATATATTTTTTTTTTTTTCCTTCTCTTTACGATTTGTTACACTCTTATTTCATACCTCTTTCCCCTCACTTGAGAGTTTAACCAGGAGTCTTTTTTTTTTCTATCTATCTATCTCATGTATCCTGATTATACTCTGACTTTGCTTTAGAGTTGATACCCTGGTTTCCTTACTTTCTTTAAAGATTTTTACTCATTAGAATTCCCAGATTAATAATAGGGAGGCCTTTGTGCTTTCAGTGGTTCTTGACTATTTGAGATTGACATCTAGACTTCCTTTACCCTCAGGTGCACCAAAAAGAACTCTGTACCTACAGTTTGCACTTTGCATCTCCCCAGAAGTTTACTTAATCTTCACTCAGGTGGAAGGCAGGCCCCCCAGGAACACTCCCGTACCAATGGCTTTGGCACAAGCTTCTCAGTTGTCCCTTGTTTGAGCTGCTGGAGGGCACAGGAGCTGAGAGTACTCTCAATGATTCTCAAGGCGGGGCTGCTTTTGGCATTTGTGGCTGGCCAGGACTGCCCCCTGCACTGCAGGGCATCTGGCATTTCTAGTTCTAAATACCAGCAGAAGCCTTCAGTTACTGTGATAATCAAAAATAACCCCACGAATTTCCAAACACTCCAAGCGAGTGGGGCCAGTCCTTGTTTAAAACCTTGGAATGGCTGAGACTGTTGTTGGAATGACTAAACAAAGCCTCCCTTCTTTCCAGTTGCTGGTACTGGTGATAGAATTCTCACCCCTGGGATGCGCCATGTGGTGGTTTTACATCTACAGGTACAAAGAGTAATGGAGCTTTTTCAAGCACACTGTAGACCTTCTCAGACAATTCTGAGAGGCCGTGTGGGGAGCCATGCCAGCAGACACAGATGGGGAGAAACGCCAGCCTTGTCATCCTGATTTACCAATTACACATTGTCTTCAGTGTACCCTTTACTATATTCAGTCTTGTTTCCTAACCCCCCTAAGCACAGTGTTTGTTTTTCTGCCACATCTTTATTATCCTGGATTTATTCTATTCCTGGCTATGTTAAAAACCTCTAAACTCCTATGGGAAGATGCAGAACCAGAGAGATTTGTACAATTAGCTGACACAGTTTAGAATGTTTCAAAAGGCTTGACAATATTAGTGTTATAGTTACCACTGATATTTATTTTATTGTATGCCAGGATGTACATTAAAATATTTGTAGCAACTTGATATTGTGGAAAGATTAAGACTTGGGAGACCTAAGTCTCCTACTCCTGGGTTCTGGGTCCTGCCACCAACTAGCTGGGTAGCCTTGGGCAAGTCACTTCCCTTCTCTGGGCTTCACGTGTCTCGTGTGAAAAAATATGGACTGGCTTTTGGAAATTCAAGTATATACATTCTATAAATGTTGAAATAAAAAATGTAGAGCACTTCAATGGACTGGAATAAACCTTAAAATCCCCAGCTACTAACATAAATTGCCCATCTTTTTATCCCCTCCTTCCTTACCTCCCGCAAACCCCAGCATAAGTGTGATGGACTGTGTTGCCTGAATCTAGAACCAAGTCTTACCTGAAGGCATATGGAGAGATTGCAGTTGTGGTTGTGTGTTGCACGCCAAGCATCAGGGAGAGCCACCTAGAGGAGATTATGTGGAAGAATGATAGGGTATGGCTGTAACCAGCTTGACTCCCACCTTCTGTTTGGAATTCCCATTTTATTTCCTTACTCTT
>NW_006774368.1:207371-240770 GCF_000442215.2 Lipotes vexillifer | reverse complement strand
TTTCCCTCATAGACTTCCTGTTCCATGACAGAAGGTTAAGTGAGAGGGAGTAGATGTTGGTAGCTTTCTTCTTTTCTCTCCACTGCTATGAAGACCCCCCACATTACCTTCTGTTGTACAAAGATGACTCCACCCGTAGCATCCAGTGTGGATATAGACAGTGAGTTTTCTTATTATAATTTATATCAACCTTTTAAGAATTTCTTATTGCGATTCAGATTTTACTGCTGCTTGTTCTTGAATTAAGACCACGGGTTCCTTAGGCCTATTCTAAGTATGTGATTCTTTAAGTGTAAATCACTGAAACAATTCAGATGTTTCAAAAGACTTCTCAGTATCATATAGTGATATCGATAGACAGGGCATACTTTAAGGTAGGGGGAAGGGGTCAAGACTCTCTGAAGATCTCCTGAGGGGGAAAAAACCCCATAAATATGCCTAACCATTTTATATTCAATTTTAGGAGTTTGTCAAACTTCCTGAAGCTTACCATGAATCTTAGCTTTTTTTTTTTTTTTTTTTTTTTTGCGGTACGCGGACCTCTCACTGTTGTGGCCTCTCCCGTTGCGGAGCACAGGCTCCGGACGCGCAGGCTCAGCGGCCATGGTTCACGGGCCCAGCCGCTCCGTGGCATGTGGGATCCTCCCGGACCGGGGCACGAACCCACGTCCCCTGCATCGGCAGGCGGACTCTCAACCACTGCGCCACCAGGGAAGCCCAGCTTTCTTGGTTAAAGCCTTTAAGGAAAGGAAAAGTTCATAGAAGACTTTTCTAGGCTCATTAGAGAATCAAGTGTGTCCCTGTGGCCACCATCTTCTCTCCCCGCACTACAACTTAGTCTCTGCCCTCAGGCAATCAGCTGCCCCTCAGCCCAACCATCTGGTCTTAGCGATGAGAGATCAGCGTGGTCGCCATAAATCCTGGCAGACGTTGCAGTCAGGCAGTGGGAATGACAGCATGCAGTATGGAGCCTTTGGCAAAGGGTGAAGCTGTGGCTACAAATCCAAACACTGTAAACCAGAAGATGGAGTAGAATGAAGTGCCTGACTTTTTCCTTAACCACCCGGTGGTATTTCCAGAAGCAACTACGCATCTTTGTCAGTGACTGATGAGTTGCAGTTATCATCAAAGAAAAAAAAAATGAGTGTGGTAGATCCTACCTCTTTCATCCTTTTTCAGCATTTCTCATACCTCCTTCAGCATAGTTTGTTGTTTAACTTAAAATGTTTATACAGCCCTGCAAAAATAGTTATTTCTTTTTTAGGGTTGGGGAGGGGGACCCTTTTATAACTGCCCCCCAAATCATTTCTTTCAACCAACACATTCAATTCAATGCTTTTGAATTCCAACTATATGTACTCTAAGACAGAAAAAATAGCCAATTATTTTTAGATCACGTTTTTTTTTTGTCGTTAATTTGGTACTAAGTAAAATTGAATAGTCAGCAAACCTGCAAGGCCATTCCTGTTAGCCATGTGGGTTTATCTACTGCAATGAGTGTTCAGGCAGTGTAGGTCTGAGTGGAGGCTGTAGGGATCGTGAAGCTTATTGGTGAGTGGCAGAAGTGAAAGCTGAAGAGGGAGGATGGGACCAGATCTTAAGTGATGTTAAATGCTGTATATTTAAAATGCATCATGAAGGCTACCAAGAGTCAACCATGGTATAGCTGAGTCAGGTTTGCTCTTAGGATGATACACACCTTATAAAAAGTTTTAAGTTTTAGTCAATACTTTAAAAGTCCTTTATGGCTCTCTAAAGGAAGATTCCGTTTAAGTGCCAAATAATACCAAAAAATAGATGTTTACAGGCAAGCCTTAAGATGTAGAGTAGCCAGCATGACATAGCGTCTACAGATACACAACACGTGATGTGCTTTTTATATTCCAAGAGGGCCTGCATCTTCTTGACATTTCATCAGGGGCTCTTTCTTCCCGTCCTGCCCCAATATATATGCAGTTTTTATCTAACCATATGTTAAACAAACAAGCACAAGGATAGGAATTGCTAGCTGTATTTTCCAAGTATGTGTACACTGAAGGCTGGATACACTAGGGTTGGATTAAAATATATAATTTAAAATATTCAGATGAAAATTCAAGTGTATAGTCAGTCACGTGAATAGTTACAAATATGCGTACAGTTTGGCATTGCATAGGTAAAATATTAATAATATTTTCTGAATTTTTCACCTTACAGATGGGTATTTTGCTAATATTATAAAGATAGCTCTTCACCCCACCCCCAGCAAAAAATTCCAAAAACAGAGTATTTTATAACTATGTTTAAATTGTAATTTTATATACATATTAGAGAATTAAGCATGCTTTAGATACATTTAATTTAGGTGTTTTTTTTTTTTTTCTCCAAACTGTACATTGAGATTTCCTCAGACTTTTCTAATGATAACTCTATAAAGTAGTGGTTTCTTCTTTGAGTCAGCTTACTGCAAGAATGAAATCTCTGAACTTTATTCACTCTTAGTGTTTATTGAGTATGTAAGGCGTTTAAGATACTGTTCTAGGAACTCGACAAGTACATCTGTCCTGTAGGAGCAGTGCTAATGGCAAATACCAGCCACAGACATTGCTGGCAGTGAATTAGGCAACATGAATCTTGGGACTCGGACTCTGGGCCTGTTTCCACATTGAGTGCTCCCAGACTTCCTTCCCTAAGCTGTAAAATGGAAAGAATAACATTTGTTGCTTCTTGAGGAATCAATAAGGTCATAAAATGAAAAATGATAGACATAATTAAGTTCCTTTCTAAACGTAAGCAATATTTATATAATAATATTATTATATCATTTTTAATATTATAATATGGATATTATATACTATACTATATACTAATATACTATGTATAGTATAGCAATACATGTATAAAATAGTATAGCAATACATGTATAAAAATCAAGAGAGTAAGTTAGTGCCCTTCCATGTCCCTGTGGTCTGCTTGCTTAACCAGGGAATAAGCACTTCGAGTTTTAGTCAATATTTTAAAAGCAATTCCCTAAAGGAGAGTTCATGTCAGTGTCAAATTATAATTAGATGCTCACACCAAGTTACTAGACTACCAGCATGTTAAAATATATAATGGCCCCAGACATTAAAATTACTACAGTGTTTATTTTTATTATTAATTGCTGGTCCTGCATTATATTCGCTAGGGGAGCCAAAAGGCAAACAAGCTCTTCAGTGTTGAGGTGCAAGTGATTTAACAGATTCCTAAGGGAAATTGACATCTTAATGATGTGTCAGAGAGCCACATAATAATATTCCCTTCCATCACAAACTGTATTCTTCTCTATGTTTCTAGAGCCCTTTGCACTTGTTTCTCCTCTGGCAGTGACTAAAATGTTTCCTAAAGGGGTGTTTACAGTTCTCTCCCACGCCTGTTACATCATCAGCACTTTGAGAGCTGGGCATGTATATAGTAGCTGGCACATGACAGGTACATGGTCAACTTATAGACTTGTAATTAGGTAACATTCTTTACCCCTCGCAATGCTCATTCATGCATAAAATCTCATTTTCATTTTTTTAGCAACTTTCTAGGTAGCCATTATCTCCTCAGTTAGGTGACTTGCCCAAGGAAGCTCTGTCGGTAACTAGTAGGACCATAACTTCTGATTCCCAGTCCAGTGTACTTATCGCTGTTGAATCTCACCTCTATGAATCTCTGTGGTCTGAATTTTCGTGTTCTGATTGAGAGGTATTCCTGCCTGGCCAGTGCAGGCGTTATGCTGTTTTACTGTTCCTCATCGACCTGGCCCTGAACCCTCACCCTTTTCTGTTCATCACGTTAGGGCCAGAATTGCTGAGATGTGAAATGAAATCTATGGCAATTTATTACTGTTTATGGGAGACTCTGTGACATGGCCGAGTCGAGTTGCCTTCTACTACCTTGCATAAGAAATCTGAAAACATCGGCAGATAGAGTAATTTAAGGCAGCTTTTGCTGACACTGGTTGCCTCTAAATGGATAATGATTTATCAGTAAATTACTCTTTTCTGAGCCAGGTAAGTTCTGATCAACAGTGCTCACTCTCATTCTCTCCTCCATTCCCTCCCTTTCTTTTCCTTCCCTCCTTTCCATTTCTCTCCCTCTCTCTCTCTCTCTCTCTCTCTCTCTCTCTCTCACACACACACACACACACACACTCTTGCACACTCCCACCAACACACATACACATACATATTCACCCAATATGTATGCCTTCCAAGGTAAGCATTAGTTAAGACATCGATACATTAATAAAGCCATTTCTATTTGCTAAGCCAAACTCAAAATTGAATGTGAATTGCATAAAAACAGGGAGAGGTTATAGTGCCCATTATAAGGAGGGGATGGGTACTAACTAAAGGGGAACAGTCTCTGTGCTATTGCAGTAATCAAAACAAGTTTAGAACTTTATCAGCACTGTAACATTCTTGCAGACCATGAAAAATAGGTGAAACTAGATCTTGGATGTCATCAGCAAACAGTAGGCTTTATAAGTGCCTTGATACCTACATAATGTGAGCAACTCTGTTAAACTAACACCCCTCTTACACTCTGAGAGCCCACCTCCCAAATGTAACGTGTAGTATCGTGGAGATGGGCTTGATTTACTTACGAAGAGCTCTCCGGGAAGGAAAAGATAGCAAAGAATCCAGGGCTTTGGCAAGTCTGAAATGAAATGCTAAGCTGTGGGCTTAGAGAGGCAGGAGAAAGAGAGAAGATTAAAATTTAGGTGGAAAAGTACATTATAGGAGGATTTAAGTGAAATTGTAACTTTGAAATTTTGTTAACTCAGGGTTGCCGGAAACAAATGCCGACTTATAGTTGAGGTCCTCCAAACCTTGATTCCCAGGGATACAACTAGTCTCTCTGACTTTGATCGGTTGTGATGACTTTTCCAAAACAAAACAATCTTAATCCTATACTATGGCATCATAAGCATAATGTATTCCATGGTCATGACCTAATTGCCATGAATTAGTGTTATTCTCTTTCTTCTTTCTTATATTGTCTCTCCAGAAAGTAAAACTTTCCCCTGAAGTAAATCTGGACATCAAAGCCATCTCACCTGTTGATGAGATTTAGGAGGAAGGGGGCTGATTGATTCACAAGTGCCAGGCAGTATAGGCTGGAAAGGTGTGTTGGGAATCTGTCAGTTTGACTGTAGAGACGGCCATGCCATGGTGGCATGAATGGCTGAGGTTCCCGGGTGCTGATTTGAACAAGGAGAAGAAAAGAGCTGTTAGTAGCTTTTATTTTATTGCCTTGAACATTTGAAATCCATTCATATGTGGGATGTGAATTAGTATCTATTAAATGCCTATCTTGTCCCCAACATTTAACTAATCATTTGGTCTTTGGTGAGGGGAAAATAAAAGTAACACCATGGATGACTTTTGTGCCTTGGTCTGTGTGAGCTGCTCTCTATGATTCATGAGTGCAGCAGTGCTGTGCTACCAGACTGCAGATTTCTTGAGTGAAAGGTCTGTGCACAGCGCTGGCACCTAACTTAGTGCCTCACACCCACAGGGAGTGTGTTCCCTGGGAATCACTGAGTAACTGACTCAAGGACTAAACGTGGGTTATATGCTAAGTAGTCGCTGTGCTCGCTTTTTAGTTCATGAGAACCCTGAAGAACAGAGTGATACACACACTCTCAGAACCGGATTATCATCAGAGATAGACTGTGGGAGAGTGGGGGAAGCAAAGTGGGCCTCAAATCGCGAATGAAAGCATCACTGTAGAGGCCTTGCTCTGGGGACAAAGGGACCTTTTGTCGATGTCCCCTACACATGGGCATATGCTCCGAAGCAGCCTGTAGTCACTCAATGTGTTTAGTGTTCAATTTGACCTCCTCGGCCCACCCCTCTTCCTCCACTCTAGGCATCTGTGCTGAGTATACTCCTTAACGCTCTCCCCCAGGCCTGTCTCCTCTCTCTTTTTTCCCATCAATATCTTTTCTAATACCCACTGTCAGAGCCACTAAAAGCTGTGAGGTTTGTTTCTTGACAAATATCCCATTTTCACAGGCAGTTGAACTGAACTGCAGCTTGTGCTGCATTCAAACATGTCAATAAACATTATTGCAAAGACGTAGAAGCAATAATGGGGATGTATAAAACTCACCTTTATTGCTTCTTGCCGTGAATTTACATGCTGCTCTAAGCAGCTTTCACTCCCTCAAGAAGAAGCTGCAGGAAATCTGTTTTGGGTTGTGTGGGGGACAGAGAAGCGGATTTGGTTGCAGTTTCCCTTGGAGACTGGAAGCAGAAGGTAGCAGTGCCCGCCAGCTCAAATGTATGCACATTATTTCATGCCGTCACGGTCTTGTATGAGTGACGCTAGTTGTTACCAGTGGGACCGGGGTCCTGCGGGGCGAAACATCCAAGGTCACGGAACAGCAGTGCTTGTGACAGTAAAGATCACAAGCGTGGTGATATTCTCAAGCCAGCTTTCCAGGCCTGTAAATCTGCTTCAGTGGGAGTACCATTGTATGGAGGGAATATACAATGAAGGGACTGGCCGTAGCAGTGGGAGAGAGATTTCACCCTGGTATACCTGACTCTGACACTGGGGACTTGGGGCCTGCAGCTGGTTGGGATCGTCAAGTAAGATGCTTGAGGTAGGTCCTAGAAAGCAAAGTGAGTCTCTGTGGATACAGTGTCTGGATGACGACTGGTATATTCCTGGGGATTGGACGTGTCAGGGAATAGTGTGTCCCATGGTGAAATGCCCCAGATGGGTCTGTGAGTAGGGTTATGACCCTGTAGCAATGGGTCCTACAAAGGGACACTCCCTGGAAATCAACCAACCAACATTTGTACAGATCTAAATCTGCAGATGATAAAGTTGAGGCAGAGAGGCCCTCCCAGAGGCAGTCAGAATCACCTGTGTTCCTTCCTAGTCAGGTGTGTGTGTGTGTGTGTGTGTGTGTGTGTGTGTGTGTTTACGTGTGTGCATATGTTCCCTTATGTGACGCTGTATCGTTTAGATGTCCTGTACTGCTTTGCTGCAGGGACTTTGAGATCGTCTACGGCTAATGTCTACTGTAACACTTCCACCGCTTTGACATTTCTCCTTTCCAGAGACATAAGAGCACTCGGAATTATATTGATTTCACTTACCAGCTCCTAATATATCAAATTAATTTTGGAATTTTGTAGTGACACAGAGCCAAAAGGCATAGGTTTTTGTATACTGTGCTTGGCTACAGTTGGTTTTGATTTGGAACGTAATACAGACCTTAAGAAGAAAACCGTTAAAGAAGAATAGCGTTATCAGAACAATCTGTATTCATTCTGATAAGGTGACAGTATCATGAAGCTAGAACAAATAATAGATCTAATATATATTAACTTTATTGATAACTTTAATTGTATATGGCATATGTTTCAGCATTGATTCAATCAACCAATATTTACTGAGTACCTGTTATGTGAAAAACAGCATGTTAGATAGTAAGCTGTTTTAGGAAATTAGTTGGAATGGAGCATCTTCTTTTTTCTTGCCTCACTCTAATTCGTTAATTAGTTATTTTTAAATCACAGTGAACATTCAGAAATGAGAGGCAGAATTCAGTCACAAGGGTGTTTTCAGCAAAACACTTTTTGTTCTCTATTGAAGATAAGATTAAATAATAATCTGATTACCCCTGTACGGGGTTCTCAGCACTTTGTACAGTTTCTTTCTTTTGTTTCATAAGTCCAAGCTGTAGCCAGCCCCTGCCCTGATCCTAGGAGAGGTGGACACAGTGAGGTTCCTATACATCACACTCCACAAACACAGACTTGCCTCTGCCCCAACAGACACGGTGGCTTGACTGCTGCTTTTCTAACCTAGATTATTTTATCTGATCACAGTCAATGGGTATTTTTTGAGGCATTTGAGGCATGCAGGGAATGACCGCTTCTGTTCTCTAATAAGAAAGTTACAAAATAACGAGCTGATGCAGAGGCGCATAGGACAGACGTCATCTTTGCTTTCTACTCCAGAGGGGACAGGCATTAGCCTGGCACCTGCTATCAGTACTGTGATGGAGAGGCACTATGGGAGTAGAGGGTAGATAGAAAAACAAGGGCAACATCAGGGAAATCAGGAAAATGAACTCTAAGTGGAACCTGGAAGCATGAATAGGAGTTAGTCAACTAATGGAGAAGCTTTCAGAGGGAAATGCCCAGAGGGAATAAAAGTGTGGTATTTCTGAGGAACTGGATGAAGGTCCATATGGCCATTGTACACGTATGTAGAGGGCCAGGCAAAAAGGAGGTGTGAGAACAGTGTTAACTCTGGGAAGAAAGCTAGATCCAGATCCCAGAAGCCTGATCAGGGTGCTGACCTCATTTTTAGGGGGATGGAAGTCATAGAAGAATTTAAAGGATGGTGCTGTATTAAAGACAAAATGTATGTACATAAATGTATACATTTTACTTTGTCACAATAAGTGTACAGGATATTTCCTTCGATTTGTCACTTCCTGAGTTCTTCACCCATTTTCTTTCGCCCACATTGGCCATCTTTTTCTCTTCCCCAATATTTTCTACAGCCAAGCTAAACCCTGCAATTGATTCTTGAAAATCAATGCAGAAGGGAAGGCAAGCCCTGGGATTTTCTGGTACACCCCCGCTCCGCACCTCAAAACTTGGGCTGGACAGAGCCCATAGTCAAGCAACTGACCTCCTTATGATTTCTGTCATTCTGGGTAGACTTTCTAGCATAGGTCTGAGGTGAATTTGGTATTGGGAATAAAGTTAGGGCAGAAGTTGGGCCCTGCCAGATCTTACAATAAGAGAGGGCTATTGTGACAAGATTTTGGGACATCAGAAGGGTGGGGTGGATAATGATAGAATCTTTGTATCTGTGCTCTTAGTAATATAAAATATTAACATGACTCTTGAAAGAATTCTTTTAGAATCCCTGTATCCTGCCCGTAGTTAGACGTTTATTGTTAGTACTATTATGAAGCAAACCTGACAGTAATTCATATTACCTCAACTCTCAGAGATTTCAGAGGGAACTTCAGAATGCAATCCTGAAGCCCTATCTCTTAAGTAATGGCTTTGTCAGCTCACAAGAGATAGGTAGTGTAGTGGATAAGAGAAAAGCGTACAAATAAAGAAAAATCTTCAGTGCCCTAGATTATAATCTTCTCAACTCCTCGGGAATTCATTTCTGCACTCATGGTGGTCCTTCTCTTACTGTTCTTGATCTCTGAAGTTTATCCATATAACTGCCGCCATATCAGGTAATATCTAAGTTGTAGTTCATCTGATTCATGGTGGCTTATTTGTCTAGTCATGCCATATGAAAGGAATCCTGATATACGGGTCCAGTCATTTTGTATGGCATTAAGACAGCCCCCATTGGCTTGGGTCAATTGAACGTTAAGGTTTCGTAAACAGTGTTCCCACATGGGGATCTCTTTGTAAACTTGGCCACTTTCTCTTTCATTTCCATTCTAGAACTTCCCTAGTTTCCTCAGAGAATTGTTCTGCCAAAGACCTATACAGCCTCTAGCGCTTAGACTCTGGCAATATTGGAGGATGCAGCAGAAGGAACCTAGTACAGATGCTGAATACAAAGAAGCTAAGAGAAGTGAAGCAACAGGGAAGGACAGGAAGGGAAGAGAGGAGGGGAGATTGCTTTTGGAGAATAATAGGAGGTGTTTCCCCTAGTGCTTATAGAAATGAGTTTGTTACTGCTCTGGAAAGTCCTTTCCTTTGGTGATCACATGTAACATTTATCAAGAGGAGTTTCATCTTTGCCATGGAAGCTACCGGAGAGACTCAGATTATCATGAGCATTTTTCACATACAGCCACTATGGAGAACAGTATGGAGGTTCCTTAAAAAAACTACAAATAGAGCTAGCATATGACCCAGCAGTCCCACTCCTGGGCATATATCCAGGGCAAACCATAATTCGAAAGGATACATGCACCCCAATGTTCACTGCAGCACTATTTACAATAACCAGGACATGGAAGCAACCTAACTGTCCATCGATGGAGGAATGGATAAGGAAGATGTGGTACACATATACAATGGAATATTACTCAGTCACAACAAATAATGAAATAATGCCATTTGCAACATGGATGGACCATCCAGCAACATGGATAGACCTAGAGATTGTCATACTGAGTGAAGGAAGTCAGACAGAGAAAGACAAATATATGATATGGCTCGTGTGCGGAACCTAAAAAAATGGTACAAATGAATCTATTTACAAAACAGAAATAGAGTCACAGATGTAGAAAACAAACTTATAGTTACCAAGGGGGAGAGGGGTAAATTGGGAGAATGAGATTGACATGTACACACTACTGTATGTAAAACAGATAACTAATAAGAACCTACTGCATAGCACAAAGAACTCTATTCAATATTCGGTAATGACCTATATGGGGATAGAATCTAAAAAAGAGTGGATGTATGTATATGTATAACCGACTGACTTTGCTGTACGGCAGAAACTAACACAACATCGTAAATGAACTATACTCCAATGAAAAATTAATTTAAAAAAATAATAAAGGAAGAGGAACCCTTTGCCTTGATAGCATGCAGTCTTACATGGGCAAAAGAACTTTTAAACTATCATATACCCAGATAATAAGAAATAATTTTATTTTTCAGACTGTGACTTTGCTTATGTTGTGTGTTAGTCTTAGGCTTCCTGGTAGATGTTGGAATGGAGAATTTTAAAACACTGTATCTTGACCCTGCAGCACGATGACTTTATTTCAAGAAGTAGGCCAAACTGGAATAACCCAACCTAGAGCTTGATGTGCTCATGGAGGTGATATGGGTTCTGAGAAAAGGTGTCCCAATTCTAGATGATAGAGAGTAGTTCAGGCTGTCAGGGAAAGCATGCAAGAGCATAGACTGAAAAGCAGAAGGAGGACCATGCATTAGGGAGAAAGACAAAACCAGCATTTCCTTAGATGTCTGGGCAGCTGGGAATCTCAGAGAGGAGTGATGGCCTCAGGGAAGACTGTGAGCGCGTGGGTCATCCCAGTCTCAGCTCGGGGCTGGGATTCAGTGTAAGGAGGGTAATATGAAGTTCCTAGATGACAGGAAGGAATTGGGTTCCCAAGACAAGTTAGAGTTTCTCTCCAGTATCACTTGGCAAAGGTAGAGCTGGAACCACGACTTCCTTACTGCTTCCAGCGCTCGTCCAGTCTCTCAGGCTGTGCTTGGCTCTTGGGCAGCGGGATGCATGGGGCCTCTAGGCTTCCACTGTAGTAACTTAGATGTTTCCTCTGTGCATCCTCCATGCCTACCGCCGTGATCCCTGCCCCACCACGCTTGGCAGTGTGTACACAGCCCTCACAATGCCATAGGCCTCCTGATTGGTAGGAAGCTGATAGTCCCTTAGAGACCATTCTGCTCACTTGGCACAGCTCAAATCACGTCTCTTGGCTTTTGCACACCAATCTCCCGTTCTGCTCAAATGTGTCGCCTTTGCCAGTTGGTGGGCTTCCGTTAAACCCACGCTGTGGATGTTGCCCATCTCATGCTCCTCTGGATATCTGATTTTGCCTTTGGCTCTGTGTGGACTGGCTTGCCTTGCTGCCAGTGGGTTGAACTGACCTGATTTAGATGTTTTCCATTGAGCCATCCTGTGCTTGGCTGGCAATGTAGTGCCTTTGCCAGTGGGCAGGTTCCTTCCAAGGGGGCTACTTAGGCTCCATCTTCGACTTCCGCTGCCTTTCTCATTTCTTTTACCATGCTGCTTGGCCAGGCTTACCCGCAGCACTCAATTGCCTCCACATTGTGGCTGGCCCTCTCTTCTTCCACTGGCTGCTTCCTGGTAACTCTGACTTGTCTGACCCTGGTGGCCCCATCTTTCATGTGTAATGTGTTCTTCACAGCACATTAAATTCAATTTGACTGACTCATGGTGGCTGAGAACATTTCACGCTATTATGTGGGATGTGCCGCATGTATAAATGGTTATTGGTAAAAACCAGATTCACCCATTATTCAGATATTATCCTCCCTAACAATATCATCTATCTGCTCTCAACCAAGAAGTCAGTTAATATCTATGAAGCACCTACTAAATTTACAGGTTCTGATCTCTCTCTACTGTACAACCTGTTAGTTATGAGAGTCTCTTGGAGACTCCTGGACTATTCATCTCAGGGGAAACTTGAAAGAAAACCCACTCCATTGTTTTACTTTAGACATGGCAACCCCACAGTTATTCCAGACAAATGAGTATCTAATTTCTAATGGCCTCAGGAAGAAGCTCTAGGGAACTCATTCTAGTATTTAACAACCTTCTCTGTTAGGAATATGTCAAAACCAATGTAATGTCTTATGCTCTTTTTCACCCCTTTATAAAGTTGGTTGCCTTTCACTCAGCAGAGGACATAAACAACGGGTTATTAAATTTTTTTCTTTAAAATGACTTGTTAAAGTAAGAGAAAACGTGTACTAAATGCTGACATATTTTTTTTATTTTGTCGTGACTACATGGTTCAAATCCCTTTCAGTTTCCTCCTTTAAGGATTTGGTTGATTAGCTCTCTAACTTGTAATTTAGAGACTGAATTGGCATACAAGTAAGAGGAAAGCCCTCAACAGGCTCAGAATGCTTAGAAAAAAACAAAACAAATATCAACGAGCCAGCAGAAAATGTAGGGACCATCCACTTGGAAGTCTGGTGTTGGGATATTGAGGCCACTCCCTGGGACCATGGCACTTCTGTGATTAAACCCATCTGTGGTTTCCCAATGACTGTCCTCTGACAGTGCTTCTAGGCACAACCATGGATCTCTGAAGGATATGGATCCCTGCCTCCGTCACAAATCTAACTTTTCCTGTCTTCCACTCTGCTCCCGTCTTACTGGGCTGCTTTCAGGTCTGCAAATACCCTAAGTAATTTCTACCTCAAGCCTTTCATATGCTGCTGCTTCTACCTGAAACTTTTTCCATCTCCCTTCACAAAGCTGATTCTATCTCATCTTTTAAGTTTTCAGATGAAATGTCATATGGGGTGCCTACTTGATCATCCCCTCTTCTATTTTCTTTGTCGCACTGCTCCCCCTAGACCTCTTAATGGGATCTTAAATTGGTAATTGATTACTTTTTCGTTTGCATATTTATGGTCTCTTGGCCCACCAGACCATGAGCTCCATTAGGGCAGCGACCTTTATTACTAAGCCTAGTGTCTGATATATAATACGCATTTAATAAATACTTACAGGATGAACATCTTAAATAGAATAATGAATCTCTTGGCTGCGAAAGAAAGAGGCCCTGTGAGTTCCTGGTGTTTTCGTGGTATTGGAACAGTACTATCTAAGAATCTGTTCCTGTGTTTGCTGCCTATCTTTCCCAGCCATGCACAAAAGGAGAGATGCTAGAAGCCAAGTCTAAGCTGCCAAGATTTGAAACAGCAAGCTTGTCCTGGAGCCTATCATCACTTCACATGCGTAAGGCTGTAGTTAATTTAATGCTAGTTAAGCTGGCACCCTGTTTCCACTACAAGGAAGAATGAGCTAAAAGGATGCAGACAGAATAAGATAAAGGATCAAGGGGAAATGATAAAGAAATCAACCAGATAGGTTTCATCCTCAGTCACCTGCCCTTTGCTTCATATATTTTTCCCTTGGAGGAGCTCATTCACTCTCAAACCACTAAATACCTTGTTTCTGATGCTACCCCAAACCTTACCTCTAGTTCCACTTCTTTTTATTAACCGCAGACACAGATCTTTAGATTCTTGCTGAACGTTACCAGCTTGGCATCCTTCTACTGATTTAACAGGTCTGGAACTAAACTCAGTAACTTCATTTATTTAATAGTACTTATTGAATCCTTCTAACGTGCCAGGCACTACTCTGGGTGCTCGGTTGCTCTGATGAACAACATCCATTCCAGCAAGGATGACTGACTGGTAATAAACAAATGATGCCACAATCAACATGCGATTATTATCTGATACATCGTTTGGCACATTTTCATTTTCAAGTGAGTTGCAATTATTTTTATTGTGTTGTAGATGTTCTTTTTGTATCCTGGTTACCAGTCCTTTGTCAGACATATGCTATGTGAATATTTTCTTCCAGCCTGTGGTTTGCCTATTCATTTTCTTAATATTGTCTTTTGATGAACATTGTTTCTAATTTGGATAGTTTATCATGTTACTTTTCTTCATAAGTTATTGCTTTCTGCATCCTGTTTAAAAAATTTTGTCTATAGCTAAATATAGGATTTTATATTTACTCTTATTACATTTCATATTGTTGGTTTCAGCCCAGTATTTCAGCCTGTCAAGATTATTGTGAGCCTAGCTCCTGTCTTCTGCTATATTAGATATTGCTTTCAGCTTTGAGTCACCTGCAAATTTGACAAGGTATTGAATGCTGAATGGGAAAGAACCTTTTTCCAGTGCAATTAGAATCAAGGATCACATTTCACCATCTTATTTTTCAGGATATCATAGGAGACAAAGTCAAATTCTCTGCAGAAATCAGTAGCACAGAGGACTGACTGTTTGTGGCGGTGATTATATCGGCAAGTTGTATACGATCCAGCATATACAACTTGCTTTCACTACTCAAGTGCTCCATTTCTGAACTTTGACATTACTTTATTGAGTTACCTATTGCCACCTGGAGGTTACTGATTTCTTTTTTTTTTTAATTAGTTTTTATTGGAGTATAGTTGATTTACAATGATTTCTTTTCTAAATTTCTTTTTCCGAATTGTCTCTCCAATATAACGTAAGCTTCATCAGAGTCAACACCTTGTCTCTTAGTTACCAACATGTCCCCAGAAACACATGGATACATTAATTAATATTTTTTGAATTCACTGACAAGCTCGTGTCCAAAATTTATCATTTAATGCTTTTTCCTAGAATTTTGTCAGAAATTGTCCATTTTTTTGACCTGAACTGAGGAAGTTTGCCACTTTGTCCTCTCGACATCTGGGACATTTTACACAACTTGCCCATATAATCTAATATTCATTATCAGTATACTTGTATATAACTTTTCTGATATACAAGTATACTGATAATAAACATTTGATTATATGGCAAGTATCTTTAGAACCTGGGATTTAATTTACCTTGATATGAAGACTTGAATTCATTTGAGGGAGCTAAATTTATTGAGCCCAACCCGAACAGATTCTTTGCTAGGTCCTAGAGAGACAGAAGTTAAAAAAAAAATAAAGTTTCCATGTACAGTTAGTCCACAGTTAGTCAATAATATGTGAGTCTGTATCTGATGATCTGACGCAGTTTTCTTACATCCATCCATACTAAGGAATGCCCCTCGAATAATCAAGAGCTGAGTTGAGAACCAACTGCCTTGTCTTCACTTCCTATCTGGTCTGTTCTCCCTCATCCCTCTATACAAGATGCATGTAAATGGAAATAATCACTAAAACCCCTAGTTTTTTGATACAAATACTTTTGTAACTAGTAATCTATAAGTAAACTGGACATTTATCATATAGAAACCCAGCTTGAAATTAGGTGCTGTACATAATAAGAAATAAGATTTGACTCCACTCTTGAATAGAAAAATAGCTATAAGAATAATATTTATAAAATTAATAGCAAACTTAAAATTATTAGACCCTGAAGAGCTAATAATAAAATTTGCTGACAATTTTGGAAAAGAGAAGGCAGTCTAAGTTGATAGAGGTAAGGGAAATCCATGATCAGATTTGTTTGGTTCAGAGAAAGGATGAGGGTGTTCTGGATGCGAGAAAGGGCTGAGTAGAGACTGGTGGGCAGGAGTGAGCTTGGCGTGTGTGCAGACTGACCAGAGAAAAATCAGTCTTCTCTGTGAGCCTTGGAAAATATGACTGCAGGAGTCCAATGGGACCTAAAGTATCAGCATGAGGACCTTGTATTTGATCTGAAAGACAAAAGTGAAGCGCTGTAAATTCTTGTTTAGGAAACTGACTTAATAAAATCAAAATATTTAAAGGATGAAGGTGCTTTTTAATGAAGGTATTGGGTTGGCCAAAAAGTTCTATAACATCTGATGGAAAAACCCAAATGAACTTTTTTGCCAACCCAATAATATGGAAGTGATGCAGAGAAGAGGCAACTATGAGTAGCTATGAGCTAGTACCACAAAATTAAAGTAATTAGATCAGAAAACATAGGACATTAAGAAGAAATATGGAGAAGCAGTAGACTAGATATTGGCATGAGAGGGATAAAGAAACACAGGTTTATCTTAAATTTCAACTTCAGCGAACTAGAAAAATTTCTCCATTGGCTAGAATGGGATAATCTTGGGAAGCAAGTTCAAGTGGTTATAAATATGAGGTTGAGGTAATAGGAAATTACCAAGGAAGGCATATCTAATAGGTTTGGGAACCTTGAGACAAGTTGGTGCTGGAAAGAAAGATTGGGACGTAATTTGATTAAGGATAACGTGAACAAAAAAATACATGAGGCCCTTTCGGAGAAAGCAGTCAAGGGATGCCA
This sequence comes from Lipotes vexillifer, assembly GCF_000442215.2. Lineage (NCBI taxonomy): Eukaryota > Metazoa > Chordata > Mammalia > Artiodactyla > Lipotidae > Lipotes > Lipotes vexillifer. The sequence goes on along the minus strand of NW_006774368.1, from coordinate 224,307 downwards.
AGAGTTAGTGATTACACCCCAGAGAAAGTCCACAGTTGAGGTCAAGAAGAACTGGAGTTACTGAAGGGAAGACAGAGAAAGTAATTCATGGCCTGAGAGAACAAGGTTGGTGCAGTAATGCAAAAACCGAAGGAAGAGGCTGGCCAAAAAATGTGGCAGAACATTTAAGGAAGATGAGAGAAAGTCACTGGATGTGGTGAGAAGATAATCGTGTCCTTTTTAGAAATAAGGAAGCTGAAGCACCTAGACGAAGCCAATCTAATCCTTCTCCCTGGATTATGTCAAAGAGGCCCGTAGATGAGTTGTTCCCAAATACAAGTTCGTGATAACATTTTCACTGGTCAATGGCAAAATGATCACTATAAAGAACAGTGCAATTACACATGGTAGTGAAAATAAATTCCGTCCTGCAGACCTTCCTAATTTACCATGTGTCTTCTATTATGAAATTATAGAAACCATAGATTATGACTACTCTATATTTAGTTGGAAAAATAAATGATAGCTATATCATTTTCACTCTCTGTTTTTTATTAAGGTGAAGTCTGGTAATAGTGATCTGATGATGTATTTGCTTTCCCTAGGCTTGTTCTCTGGAGCATGAAGTGGGGTGTTTCTGCATAGGTGCTTCCTTCTGTGCTCACAAACCACTGACATTCAGAGGGCAGGATAAGTAATAATTTATTCCACTTGAGCTGTTGAAAGATGCTCACATTAATACAAAAACACCACATCCTGACAGTTTTAAAGCCCAACTGCAGATTCAGAGCCCTGTCACTTATCTTAAGCTTCTATGGAAAATAAAGATCAAATATCTCTGAAGCAGTGTTTAGTGTCATAGCTATTTCTGTAAGAGACAGGCTTTTTTTCCACCCACTAAATCCCTTGCACTGTATTATCATCTGAGTCTCCATCGTGTGATTTTCTTGAGGTTCTTGGGTATGTAAGTGCAGGCAGATTGGCTGTGGTGAAGAATAAATCTTTTTGGTTGGAGCCTCAAGAAATAGTTTCTAGTCATAGATCCCTTCACCTCTTTTGTGATGTGACAGTTTGTAAGTTGTCTTCTGTGCCTTTGAAATAGGAACTTTAGTAATAATAATACCTAAAATAGGTAACACACCTGTTTTGTTTTGTTTTTTGCCTTATGCCCGATTCTATACCAGTGTTGTACATAGATCAAATCGTTTTCTCTTTCAATAACCTTATAAGTTGAGCTCTAAACTTACCTTCACTTTAAAGATAGGGATGTTAAACCTCAGTTAGTTTAAACACCCTGCTTGTCAGCGTGGCTAATAAACCCCAATGGAAGGTTTTAAACTAAAAGTCTGGCTCTACATGCCATGTTTTTCACTTTCACAATTTGCTGCCTCAAGAGGGAAAAAAGCATAAGAAAACACATGCTTACCTTAGGGCATATTCTTATTCCAACTCTTATAATATTCAAGACATCTCCAGAATTCTCTTTTCAGAATCTCTTCTAGACACATTAAAAAAAAAAAAAAAAATTCAGTGCTGTTGAAACTCTGTTTGGGGGGATAAAGTTAACATTTGGAAACGATCAATGTCAAAGTCAAAGACATTATTAATGTCAAAAGAGACATTTCTATCAGGGTGTTCTAAAAGTATGTTTGATTGTGAAAAATAATATTCGACATAAAGATATAACCTCATAAACTGACTGTCTTGCAAAGGAAAGTACTCAATGAATGTTTTGTCTGTTGTTAGCAAATCAGTCACATTAGCTCTTGGTTATGTAATACTGGATCTCTCCCAAATTGTTCTTAAAGAATACTCTTCTTATCTCATGAACAGAGCCCCAGGTGACCTCTGAATGGGTAGGTCTTTCCTTGCTAGCAGTGCTTCAAGGCAAGCAGGGTTAATATTCCTGCCTATACTCTCAGGTGACCTCTCTACATTGGTGGGAAATCTCAGTGGGTGCAAAAGTCACTCCTATAAAGGAAGACTATGCAGTAAGCACAATTTTCTCTAGTCTGTTTGCTAATGATGTATAAACCTGGCCTGATAGAGCCACTCGTTTTGATTGCAGTAACTAGAGGTCTAGAACAGCTGTATCATTTAACATCTCAGTTCCTTTTCTCTCAAACATTGGATAAGAAATAAAGTTTTCCATGTTATTTTAGAGTACATCATAACAGTTGGTATGAATTGTATGTGACCAAACATAAATTCATCGATATCCCTTGTGAGAAAGATAAACGACAGATCTCTCCATTCTGTTTACTGGGGCGCAGAGAGGTGAACTGACACTTTCAAAGGCACACAAGAGATAAATACCAGGACAGGAAACAGAAGCCAGCACTTAAGCTGTTATTCGGGCAGTGGGTACAACTGAACACCTTTTAAATTCATATAGGATCACTAGAAACTTTCAGTAGACCCTGTGTGAATCACCACATGCAAATATGGTCCCATCAGAAAACATACATCAATTGTTGCTTGGTGGTAGAAGATGAAAATCAATCATGTGTTCTCAGAAAAGAGGACTCTGGGAATAAGGTCCCAAATAGTTATTTTCAGGCTGATTTGAAGTCACTGATGAGGAGTCAGAGGACAGTTAAATCTTCCATTCAGAGAGAGTAGGACAGACTTGCTTCTTGACTAAGATGAGGAATCATTTTTCACCCTCACCTGTGACACAAACTACACTTACTAGCTGCTAGTTTCCCCTTTCTGTATTCTGTCTGCATAGTACCACCAGCTGACACATGGAAAAGAAAGGAAGAGAAAGAGAGCAAGTTGGCAGGGAGTCGATATATTTCAGTGCTTTTTTTTACTACGAGACTCTAGTAGCATTTAGTTGGTGAGTCTGAGCAGAGAATGAGTATTTCTAAAGTGACTCTGTTAGCAGTGGAAATGATTAAAGGCACAACAACAAAATCTATGGATTAATTAGCAGGCCAATGGTGCTTGAGTAGCTATTACTAAATTACATGGTTTGCATGCAAGGGAAAATATTAATCTTTGATGTTTTCCAGCTTGGGTGACGGGTATGTTAGAATTCCAGGTCAGTGAGAAGAGATTCCCATTGATTGGTTGATGGGTAATGAGATCGGAAAAGATAGTATCTGGATTTCCTTCAATTCTACACATTAAAGACTTAATCTTATTTTCTGTCAGTGATACATCCTTCTTGCTACAGTTACTGACAGTGAGATTTGAAGACTTGATTAATAATAAAGAAAGAAAGTACAACTAATGATACTATGTAAGAGGAGAAAAATCATGGTCAGGAAAATAAGTGTTGGGTGAAAGCAGGAACGACAAGTTCTAGGAGAGGGAAGGGCAAGTGATGATCTGTCCTTTGGAAGGCTTACAGGTTTCAAGAAGGAGAGCAACAGACTCACTAAGAGGCCCATGTTTCATTAATCCATTTAACAAACATTTATGGAGACATGCACATACACACATACATATATGCGTGTGTATGTACTTTTTATGTACATAATTTATATATACATGATTTATATATACATATACCTTTTATATAGATACACATACCGCACCGTGTGTGTGTGTGTGTGTGTGTGTGTATACATATCCTTTCATATATATAAAAATTCTAGTGGGAGAGGCAGAAATACCTAAATAAGTTAACTAATAAGTTAGTAAGTAAAAAGTGCCAGGAATACAAGAAAAGGTGGAGCCAGTTAAGGGACTGGGCATTTAAAACAGTGGCTGGGGTCAGGTGTCAGGATCAAATAGGGGTGGTCAGGGTAAGCCTCTTTGGACAGTTAACATTTTAGCAAAGACTTGGAGGAGGTGAAAGAGTTTCGGTGTACAGATATCCCAGGAAAGACTGGTCTAATCAGAGGAAACAACCAATGCGAATGTCCTGTAGTGTTACATGGCTGGGGAGTCAGTGGAGGAGTAAGGGTGCCAGTGTGGCTGGAGTGGAATGGGCAGAGGGAAGGTGGGGTGGCAGTGGAGATAGTAGAAAATAAGGTCAGAAAGAAAGCAGGGATTAGGTATATAGGTCCTGATGGGCCTCTACAAGGACTCAATTTGGAGGACTGAGCCACAGTTCTGGGTCCCTCTTTCCAACCCAGGTACGAGGAAGGAGCAAGACATTTATGATTGTGCCAATGAGAGACAGTGTTGCAGTAACATGATACGTGGGATTAATCAGAGGGAAAGAATAACCCTTGGGGCTTTTCCCATAAATGCAACTAAAAGCGAACAATCAAGAGAGACATTTATGCAAATAGGGAACTGTACTCTAGGAATCGGGAGCCAACTAGATTGCACTAATGTGCAGAATAATCAAACTGTCAGAGCGCTTTTGCTTTGAGGTCTGCATCTAGGCAGGCAGTGCCTAGAACATTTTATCTCATTTCTAAGTGACTTTTATGCCCATTAAAATGTTGTCTTCATTTCAATTAATATTTCAGCCAGTAATACAATTATGAAATGGAACTTTTGCTGTTAGCTATTTCTAGAAGGCAGAGTGAAAGGAGTTAGGAAGTGGAAAGGAAATAGAGGGAGGTTTTCCTGGCTAGAACGCAGTATGGTATAAGCAGATATTTGAAGATATCGGTAATCAGCCACGTGACATAATCTCCTTCCCATTTTGATTGAAAGGTAATGCGATTAGAGTATGGGGGGCGCTCAGATTGGAGCTGTACCTTGAACCCCTTTTAAAGGTCTAAGGCTGGAGCAATCGGTTGAGGCTCCTCTGGCTCAGGTTCATACTCTTCCACAGAACTTCTCTTCACAGCAGGAGTGTGAATGGGCAACAAAAGCCTCTTTCTACCATGGGGACCACATGCACTGGCAGTTTTATGTCACTTAAGCAAAACATTACATTATTCTAGTGAATGTTCCTGGGCTGTATATGTCCGTTCCAGAGATAGATATGCTGCTTGGTTATACTCAGTTTTACAAAGAATGATTTCTCATCTCGAATAGGTGTAGTTCCAGAAATAACTTGGAACGTCTACCATAGCTATAGCTTTAGATCCGTGCGTCCCATTTCACGTTGCTGACAGCTTTCTGTTCAAACCTCTTTGAATTCAGATAGGATCTTTAATGTACCATTCTAGATAAGAGAAGGGGTAATATTTCTCACTGAACCTCTTCAGATGACTAATTGGCAATAATCAGTCACATGGCCCTAAAAGCCATTCCTTAGGTCAGCTGACTTTTCGTTGCTACAGCCAATAATTGTTCACACACAATGACCTGTCCAGTGGGATACTGTATAAAAGGAAAGAGTAAACGGTGGGTAAGGATACTTGATATTTCTTTCCCATTCTTGCTATAACTGGCTTCTTCTCCCTTTAGGATATGAGGCCACTTAATAAAAGCTCCAGACTAATTTTAGGAAAAGGATTTTCTTTCTTGCTATCAGAGAACTGTACCTAATGACAGAGAGATTATTACACTAAACTATGTTTCTGATGCCTCCTAACACTGAAAACTAGCTCCAACTTTCAGCCTTGAAATCGTATTCTCGTCTTTGTTTGCTCAAATAAAAAAATATTAAATGTGTCAAATAGGATGGATAAGACAAAAGTGGTTTCTTTTAGTGTACTGAGTCATGGGAGTGTCTCTGCAGAACCATTTTTTAAAGATTTTATTGAAGTATAGTTGATTTACAATGTTGTGTTAGTTTCAGGTGTACAGCAAAGTGATTCAGTTATGTATATAATATACATATATATTATATATATATATATATATATCCTTTTCCATATTCTTTTCCCTGATTATGAAATATTGAGTATAGTTCCCTGTGCTGTACAGTAGGTCCTTGTTGGTGATCTATTTTATGTATAGTAGTCTGTATATGTTAATCCCAACCTCCTAATTTATTCCTCCCCCACCCTCCTTTCCTCTTTGGTAACCCTAAGTTTGTTTTCTATGTCAGTGGGTCTGTTTCTGTTTTGTAAATAAGTTCATTTGTATCATTTTTTTTTTTTTTTAGATTCTACACATAAGTGATATCATATGATATTTGTCATTCTCTGGCTTACTTCACTTAGTATGATAATCTCTAGTTCCATCAGTGTTGCTCTGCAGAGCCATTTTGCATAATGTAGGCATCAGTTGTTCCTAGAACTGGGACACTGCCCTCATCCCTAAGTGCTGGAGCCTCCCTAAAGCCACAGGGTTAGTTAAGTGAGGCAACTATCTCATAAACTTGAAACACTTGCTTGCAGAATGGAGCGGGGAGGTGGCCCTGTAATGCCTGTAAGTACCTGGAGAGGAAGCAGCTCAGTAACAATCAGTCCCAACGTGCTGAGTTTTCTGCATAAGTTTCTATAAGCTCAGCCCTCTTCGCATGGCAGTATCTTGGCAATTCCTCATAGCTCTTCCCTTCCTATCATCATAAAAACCTATATACAATGTGAAGCAGTGGGAGTAGGGCCATTCTCTGAAGATGTGGGAGAGATTAACCTGCATAAATTACAGTTTCCCCTACTCCAGTTGTGTTTGTTTCCAAGTTTTTTATCCAGACAGTATGTGAACTTGTAATAAACTTAGCTAAGATGCACTCACCAATCCACATTTGAGAGATCTTTTCTGGGTCAGGGCCTCCTGACTGCCTGGTGTGAAGAATATTGGTGGGCATCTCAGGTGTTCTCTCCCCCCCAGAAAAGCAAGGAATTGTAGTGTTGAATATCTACCTCTACCCCGTTCATAAAGACAGATTGCAGTTTGTTCAAAGATCAGGGGAATTGTAGGATATCATCAGGATATAAAACACATTTTGCAAAGCAGCGCAAAATGCAGGCCATGGTGGATTTACGCAATACAGTGCCCGTGCCGTTTCTGCTGTTACTCTCTTCCAAGCCTGCACCAACAGGTCAGCAGCACGCCTGCATTAATTGCAGGGCTGTGATCCTCTGCCTTGCTTCTCCAGCCCTCGGGTTTCGGTAATGCCATCTCAGAAAAGTGGAAGTTGGGGCAAGACGAAGAGTCATATCAATTCCTCAGTCTCTACTGATAAGAAATCATTTAGAGAGGGCAAGGCTTTCATCTCAAGGTCCTTTAAAATCACACTGCGCTAAGATGGAGGGAACATGAAAACCATCTCTTAGGTCAAGTGAGGAGTAGAGGGGTTACCCACCGATAATAATGAAAGTTAATAATAATAATAATAATAATAATAATAATAATAATAATGTGGTATTGCTGGCTGTGGCTTCCTCCACACATTCCTCCCCAAAGTGTGACTCATTAATGATTTGCTATGAGTTAAAAGGGTGTTGGCAATAAATGCTTAAGAGAAACTTCCAAAAATAACACAATGGCGTGAATGTTTCCGAGATTTTGTGTTAGGCGTATTTTATGAATTAGTAACACTAATAAGCCTATTACTTCAAAGAAATTCATTTCTTGGAATTTATTCAAAGCAACTCCTTTCTCTCCTTATTTCCCTCCGATAAATTACCTTTTGTCGACTTAAGAGAAATGGCATTTTCCTGAAAAGTTGACAAAGTACCTTACCAACACTAGCACTCTCTTAAAGTAATCACCACTGGTACTATTAGGTTGAAAATAAATCATTTTGTATAACTGAGTGCATTTCATTTTTAATGAAGTTTCTAAAATTCAACAATATTCTTGGGTGCCTATTACATGAAAGACATTCTGCTGTGCCTTTTGGGGAATTCAGAGATAAGCAAGATATGTCCCCAAGTCTCACACAACACATAATCAAGTAGGTGGAATCAGACAGTACACAAATCACAAATCGTTTTAATGAAAAACAATAGTCTAATTGATCTCTGGCACCTTGAGACTGATGACATCACTAATTTCATTTAAGTTAGCAAACAGTGGCAGAGTATAGGGTCTGTTGGTTGATATTTATTTAAATGATATGCTGAGAAGTAATAAGTGTGATGGCCTATTTAATTACCAATGTCCTGAGCAATTTTTCCTTTTCATTTTGTATTAATTTCCATTCTTGAATGAAAAATGCCTCTCTACTACAGTTTTCTTGAATGGATTCTTTGGGTGCTTCAGCAAATTTAATTCTGCCCTAGTTTGGCTGTTGTGTGTGTGTGTGTGTGTGTGTGTGTGTGTGTGTGTGTGTGTGCGTGCGTGCATGTATATGTGTGTGTGTGTGTTTATTGGAGCATGCTCTAATGGAAACACCTGCTTGTTCTTGATTCTCTTAATGAATTGTCCTGGCATCACTAAAGGCACCACAAACCAATTATGATATGCTGTGTAGGAGCCATGCACTGACATTGCTTTCTAGAAGTAGGCCACTTATTTTCTAATCATTTTGAGAATTATGTATGCATGTATATAGGAAAATACAGTAGGCCCCCTGCATACTCTGTATATAGGAGAATACAGTAGGCCCCCTGCATACTCTGTATATAGGAAAATACAGTAGGCCCTCCAGATCCAACAGTTGCAGATCTACAGATTCAACCAACTACACATCGAAAATACTCGGAAAAAAATTCCAGAAAGTTCCAAAAAGCAAAACTTCAACTTGCCATGTACTGGCAAGTATTTGCATAGCACTTACATTGTATTTACAACTATTTATGTAGCATTTACCTGGTATTAGGTAGTATAAGTAATCTAGAGATAATTTGAAGTATATGGGAGGATATGCATAGGTTATATGCAAATACTGTGCCATCTTAAATAGGGGATTCAAGCATCCATGAATTTTGGTATCCACAGGGGTCCTGGAACCAACTGTGGAAACCTAGGAACAACTGTACTTATATTTTAGTAGCACTTTACAGTTTACAAAGTACTTTCACTATCATAGCTCACCTAAAGCTGCTTCTCCACTTGAATTGATCAGTATCATCATGTGTTGATCAAGCTAGAAACATGGGTATCTTCTTCATCATTACCGCCCTTTTACACCTATACACAGCTTATCTCCAAATGAAGTCAGTTCTGTCATTAAAGCAATTCTCCCACTTCTCTCTATCCCCTTGTCCACTGTCTTGGCTAATCTTGATGTAATGTCTCGCCAGCATTCAGGCTACAACCTCTAATTGCCCTCCCTGCTTCCACTTCTACATTTGCCCCATCATATCCATTTCTCTCTAAGCATTCAGGGTATGCCAATTTGATTATAATGCTTTCCTGTTTAAAACGCATTCTTGGATCCCGATTGCTCTTCAAATATATTCTCAAATCCTTATCCTGGCTTACCGAGCCCTATTTTATCCAGAACTTCCTTCTTTCTAGGTTTCTCTCTTTACTACAACACTCATACAGTCATGCAGAATTATTATTTTGAATCATAAAATTGTCATACTACAGATATGGCAGGTTGTTCAAACTAAAATAAGCCAGATTTTTTCCTTCCTTTCGCCTTTACATGTACTCTTCCTTCAACCTGTGTATACTTCCTCTGGTTCATTTCAACTCATCATTCAGAAGGAGTCTAGACTGGAAAATTCACCTTGGGAAGCCTTACCTGAGTATAACATCCTTCTTTCTGTTCTGAATTAGATGTCCCTGCTTTTAGATACTTACACAAATTGAACTTCATAGGATTTTAATCATCTCATCTTTCTGTGTTCTCCCACTCTATGTAAACTCCATTAAGACATGGAACAAGCTTCTTTTGATCACAAATCTATCTCAAGTGTACAGTGCAACACCTAGCATAGAGTAAGACTTTAATAATAAATGTTGAATAAGGAATAATTAACCTTAAAAAAGAACACAATGAGTTAGATATTTCTTTCTATCATCTCATTTGGTTCTCTCAACAAAGGGTGATGTTTCCGGCTTTGGCTATCTACTACATAGATATATGGTGTCATCACTAGAGGAAGTTGGGAGAAGGATTCATGAGGCTCTATGTACTAATTTGTAATTTCCTGTGTGCCTACAGTTATTTCAAAATAAAAAGTTTTAAAAAATGGTAGTGTAGACAGGTCAAATATGGTAATTTCCATTTCCATTTGAGAAAAGTAAGGGTTAGAGAGTAAGGTCATTTGTGTAAGGTCGCAGACAGACACGTGATGTGGGCAATTTCAAGTAGAGTCACTCAGATGTTTTTATCTCCTCTGGATCCTCAAGTGGACCTAGCACCAAGTACCATGTTTTGTCCTTGACATACTTAGTATTCTAGCCCAAGGCTTCTATGTTTGTTTGTGATCGTTTTCCTAACCTGAAGTTGAGCAAGAAGGAAACAGGGTATAACTCATTTAGGTCTCTCCCATAAACCTAGATTCAGTAGTCACTGTAGGCATTCAGCTCCCTCTGTCTTTCTTTTGCTCTGACTTGGGTTCCTTTGTCAGAAGGGAATTAGTTAGTTAGTTCATTGTTACTTATTAGTTAGTTCATTGTTTAGTTAGTTCATTGAACTACCTATTAGTTAGTTCATTCATTAGTTCGTTGTTCCGTTCTCTAAATGTTTATTGAAATTGGCCATATCCCAGTTCATGCTTTGTTAACAATGGAAAAAACAAGGAGTACAATGCAGACTCTACTCTCTGGAAACTCATATTGTAGCATGTGCATACAAGTGAACGGTTAACTATAGGACAGTGACATACTGTTTTATCAATAAACACAGGGAGCTAGGCACACAGAAGAAGCAGTTTGCTTGGCCTTGAAAGATGTATAAATGCTTCTTAAAGGAGGTTATTTCTAAACAGAGCACCAAAGATTGGATAGCAAGAGAGAACTGTGTATATAGCAGGACTGAATGGCAAGATGGAGTGGGGTCGGGTGAGAGAGAGGAAAGAATGGGGGTCATGTGCAAAGATCCTGTGACAAGGGAGAGCAGGATTGGGAGGAAGCACCCAAGGAGCAGGTATGCCTCTAATCCAAAGAGCACTGACCCATGCCTTTCCACTCTGAAAACAAGTTAAGATAGCCTGTCATTTCTCCCACCTGAGACACCTGCAGAGCAAGATGCGAGGAGAGGGTGGGCCTCGTTGTTGTCCGTTGCCAAGGACAGGCCATCGTCTTCTCCACTGCGTCCATGTGATCTTTGATATCAGTACTGAGACACTGATGAGGCTCTTTCCTGAGAAGTGAAGAGGCTATGCAAAGGGAGGAAAAGGATGGCAATGAACAAACACAGCCTTTTGCTTTCAAAGAATTCTATTAAACATTTTTCTCCTATTTTCCCTTTTTATTTTGTCTAGGTAAGTGAAACCAATTTTTACAACAGAACTATGATTACTGGACTGCCTCTGCATATGATGGCTTTCTCCATTGACTGTTCCACAAAGCGACATCTTCCATCACCTCTATTTGATTCGTGAGTCTTAACCCTGAAGTGTTAAATAACCTATAAATAATCTAGGATTAAGAAATATTTAAATGGTTGTATCTCTATCTCCATATAATGCTTAGTTGTACCTTTCTTTAAGGTAAGTGAACCCTATTCAAATCTCGATTTTATGCAGAGAAGCACCGAGGGGAATATTATTCCCTTTCTAGCAATATCCATAGTGGTTCCATTAAAGAACATTCTTCTCTCAAGACTTTTTCTGCATTTGATTAACATTAAAAATTTTTGAGGGAATCTTAAGATATGTGTTTCTTTCATCATTTGAGGTATACCTCTCTGTATTGTTGATACTTTTGTTTTGTCCATTTCCTCCCTAAAAGATAGTCTCAAAGATATGGAATTGGTATGATTTTTGGTGTGCTCTGGGGTCTAAAGTATTAAAATTCATGGCTTCTTTCCCATTGCATTATCCAAACCTACTTGGAGGTTAGGGGTATTAGACTTGAAGAAAATGAGTTCTTAGCAGTACAGTGTAGAGTAGGATTTAGTTGGCAAGATGGCAGATAAGTAGTAAAAAGAGGGAAAAGAATACTTGGGAGTTATTAAATATTTGAACAGTGGCTGCTCCTGGAAAATTGGCAGTGACTTTGCTCAGCTTCTGGCCTGGGCTTGTCCATTTTCTTTGCTTTTCACACTTTGCGATTATTCAATTCCTTATTCTGCTTTCCAAATTTAGTTTTCATTTTCTGCATTAGCCACGTTGTATTTGGCTATTTGCATTTACTGAGGGTATCTTCAATGTTCCAATGGACTGACTTGTATATAGCTTGTGTGTAATTTGGTACGGGCACCCCTGCCTCTGCAGGGAAGCAATACACCTCCTTATTCATAACAATTATCCTAGCTGATGGAGCTCAGAGAGCCAGCCCCTCTGCTCATCTGATGGGGACAGATTTTCTGAGGGGCTGCTGATTTCCTGTTTGAATCCTGTCATCAATATCCAGGTGTGAAATTATTAATTACCAAGCACAATGGAATGGTCTTGCCGGAAAAGTCTGAACAACTTTCCTTGAAGGTCACTGTTGGAATTGGTCCTCTGTGATCCATTATTATAAACTAAATAAACATTTCATTTTGTTCCATTGTTAATTGAATGCCTCACTCAGAGGTTTACTATTGTGTGTCAAAATGGGCCTTGCTATATATGGAAAACGTAGGATGGAAGTATTGCTGTGCATTATGTAGCTTTTAATTTCAGAAGTGGAAAGGCCCAAAGTACCTCTGTCTTAAGGGGAAAAAAAAGAACAAAGAGATTAAATGGGAATAATGGTAATTATTTTCTGAAGTCAAGGTGAGTATGTTAAGAACAAAATTTCATAGATAATAAATGGTAGCTGATATAAAGAAGATGATGATGGTGATAACGATGATGGTGATAACGATGATGGTGGCAGTGGTGATGGTAATGATGTTCTGAGCTTCTTTGGAAATGTCAATGCCATAGCTTCTTCTAGGCACTTTTTTTGTTGCTGTGTCTTTACCATTTCCATGCACATGTGGGCCACCACCTAACAAATAATTTTTGTTGCCAAACTTGGTTTTGTTTTCAAAAGTATTATGCAGAGTAATGATGGTTATATTTTTAGATTATTAGTCATAGGCTCTCAGTGGAAAAGTTCCAGTTATGATTTCATAATGACCAAACCTGCTATGTCCTAAAGAAGCAACTTTTCGGGTATGACTACTGGAATCTCAGCTGGGCTCCTGTGGTTGCAGCCTGGGCACGTGAGCCAGTGAATGGAAAAGAGGATGTGTCCAGAATGAAAGTGATGAGGCCATTCTAGCATTCACTTCTACCCATTCTTCTAGAGAGCTGTGATTTTCTTACCAAGATTCATCTCCATATTTCTACCGTGTTCTTACCTCCACTGTTGACAAGGATAGTAATAAATATTAGCTAACATTTATCTCATGCTGCGTCTGTGTAAAGCACCATTCTAAGTTTTTTACATGTGTTACTTTATTTAATCTTTACAACAAGTGTATCAGTGAGGTACTGTTATTGATCTCTTTTTTAGTTGGGAAACTTAATCATGGGAAATTTGAGTATTTGGTTTCTGAGTCTGTGTTCTAAACCACTATAAAAGCTGATCACAAGATTGAATGATTTAAAATTTCCTTACCTCTTGACTCACTTACTTTGTTGATACCAGTTTTATTATCGGCATAATCATTTCACTATCATTTTTAACCTCCTCCTAAGACTTATGTCCCAGGTAACATAAACACCTTATCTCATTTAACTTTCACAAAAAAATAGACTCTATTGTTTTTTTCCATCTTATAGTTGAAGAAACCAGCAGTCAGAGAAGTGACACAAGTCTTATATGTACAGCTAGAGAGTGGCAGTACCTGATTTGAAGGCAGATCTGTGTGACTCCAAGGCCACACCCTTACCCACTATGTCACACTGACCCTTATACAACATTGCATAGAATATCCTTAACATATTGTGACTACTCTGGTATATGATGATGGTGTGGGAACTTGTGTGTTTCAGGGATGTGTTCTTTTTGTGGTCTCCCAGCTTGGAGTGATATGTATCCCTTTGCAGAATAGCTCTGTGACAGATCCTAGGTCTATGTATCCAGGGCCATAATGACAACAGGCACTAGATTTTACATAATTGCTGACCATTTGATTATGCTGAGTAAGCTTCCATCGGGCGACTGTATAGCACTATTCATTTCATTATGTAATTCAGTGTTGTGCAGATCTGTGCTAAGATGTATCTGTAATTTGGGTGCATCTCCAGCATCTTCTGGTTTCATTTCAGCTGCCTCTCCTCTATGACAGTCCAGAATGGGAGAGTAGCAAAGACCATATGAAAAATATTCCCATTTTCAGTGTCACCCAAGAGAATTTAAAAGTCCTCATTACTTCCTTTCTTTTGATTATGTTTTTCTGTGTGGAAGCCTTCAGAGAGACTGAATTTGGATTCATAAGATATGCTTCCACAAAACACTATTCTTTAGTTAATGTCTGCACCCCTCTGAACTGAATCCTTTGAGTACAGGCTTTGATACTTCTTAAAACCTCTGCTGGAAATTTACACATTTGTTGGAATGAGTTTATAAAATCATTTCTCAAAGTGGTTTTTGTCGGGTCATGGAGAGTGAGATCATGAAGGTCCTGGGTATCTGGGGAAGTTTGGGAGGCAGGGGTCCTTCTGCTGGAAAGGAAAAGAGGAAAGAGGACTACATAATGAGGTAGGAGGCATTTTGCCTACTATGCAATTTCCCCTGGGGCTAACTCTGTGTATATCATTTCTGTCATACTTTCTGTCTTTTTGAGTAAGGGAGAAGGTTCCTGGTAATAATGATCTGCTCTCAGAAAGTATATGTACGATGAAATTGTCTGCCTCAGGCTACATGTATTGATTGTTTTCAGGAAAATGTGTGATGAGCTGGGAATGCATCTTGGCATTACATTATGCTGTCTTTTCCAAACTGGGTTTATTTTTCTCAGTTCTGCTGGCTTTCTAGAGGTCAAGGTAGGGGTGGAAGTATAGTAGAACTGATAGTAAGGTATGTGTTTTCATAGTTTTAGGACTGAAAATAAACAAAAACCTTCAACCAATAATGTAAAAGTGCTTTTAAAACTTTATAGTAGTGTACAAATATTGGTTACTTTTATGGGTTTTTTCATTTCCTCTCATACTAGAGACTGAAGGAAGTCCATAGAAACCACACTTATAATCATGTGTAGAAATGTTCTACCTAAATCTGGAGAAGTTTGATGTGTGATACCTTTAAGGATTAGAAGAGAAAGGGATCCTCATTTGTCCTGTATTCTTACAAAATGGAATCATGATAAAGTGGTTACACACAGAAACATCTTCTGTAAAACTAATACAGTGATCTAGCATAGTCAACTGATTTTTGAAGGACTCATCATACACAAACACATACACACGCAATGAATTTTCCCCTAAATCTGAAGTGATTAATACCTGAGACTTTATGGAGGGATTATATATTTTCCTTAATCTCCACTGATAAAATGTGTTGAGTATTTTCCAGTTAGTCAATATCCTTCAAGTTGAGATGGAGAATTGAACCTAGCATTCCAGATGTTGTCTGGCCAGGGCAGCTCAAATTTACACAATGAATAAATGACTGCTCCAGGAATAGATAGCAGGTATTGTGTCTGATCCCCAGAGGAGGATACTTTTTCAGCCATACCTCAAGTTAGGCTGTTGAAGAGAGTAGTCTAGGTTGTTAGGTACCTGTACACTGCAGTTAGGTGGCCTCCATTCGTGTCTTAATCCTCCACTTAGCAGTTTGGTGGACTTTACCTCTTTATTGTGGGGATGAATAGATTAATTCATAGAAATCACTCGGGTGATTTTGGTCAGTATTCTATGGTCAGTAGTAAGTACTCAAGAAATACTCTTGTAATCAGAATCCAAGCAGGATTCTAAAAGAGATTCTCACATACCTTTCAGGGTCTTTCTTATCTTCACCGTTAGCACCAATGCCATCATCATTCTATAGGACAAGTAGTTCCTCTGGGGCCTTTCTGCTTCTGACAGTGGAGATGGCTCTATAGATTAATTATGGAGTTTTGCTTCTGCGAGGCACCGCATTTTTAACATTCATATTTCTTCCTGAAGGAAGAGAAATATTTTTGACTTGAGTTTTTAAACTATAATACTTAACTGCTCATTTGCAGAATTAATCAAGTGTTTTCATAATCTGGTTACTCTCTTGGACTTGTAGAATTTCAAATTAGGGAGGCTAGAATTGTAAATTACTTTTAGCTATCCAAGCTGGGCCATATGTGTAAAGGGAAGTAGGAAAAAATAAAGGAATAACTTAGATTGCTGAAGAGAAGAAAATTCCATAGTTCAGAATTTCTTCAATTATTTGTCTACTTTGGGTTTAAGATTTAGTATGAATGATTTACCTTCACAAATGAATATCATACAACACAGAATAGGATTTGTGAGGACCAGAGGTCATCTGAACTCAAATTTAAGTCTTGTTGAGCCCTGTGTGGCATCTTTACCTAGTGATCATCCAACGTGTGTCAGGATACTTCCCTCATTTCCAGGAAGGTCTCCATTCTTTCTTTGGATGAGTCCATCAGAAAATGCTTTCATCTTGAGACCTATGTTCTCTCTTCTGGTAGTTTACATCTTTAGTCCTCCTCTTCCTCCACAGGGCCATCGACCCTAGCTTTAGAATTATATTTTAAAACATTGAATATATGTATCCCTGTCTTTCTTACTATGTTGTGTTTCACATTCACCAAATGATTTAACTAATTTCACTGATCCTCAATATATTGTGTAATTAGCCACTAGGAGTTTTACTTGAGAACCCAAAACAACCAGGTAGCCAAATGCTACTCCTACAGAGAATGGCAATCTTAGTGTTTTCATGGGGTCATAGGGCAGACATGCTGCTTCAGGACCCCAGCAGCTTTCTGATTCAATTTTGATAGGGCAAAGTTATCTCAGGACAAATAGCTACAGATGTTGCCTTTTTCAGAAAAGTATCACAGGACTCTACTTCTTGGGAAATCAGTTTTATTTCTTGGCTTAAAGTCATTACCTTTCATTCCCTTGAGAAAGCTCTTCCCTGAAGAGCCTCTGGTTTGAACATGGATTTCAAATTACAAAAACAAAAACTGAGGAGAAGGAAAAGGAAAGTGAATAAGGGAACAGAGGGA
>NW_006774368.1:196847-207361 GCF_000442215.2 Lipotes vexillifer | reverse complement strand
GAAAGAGAGAGGGAAGGAAAAGGGAATGGGAAGGGGGAAATGAAGAAGTAATTCAAACATATTTGTGATGGAGAACTGACCTAAATCCGTAACTCAGAGAGTAAAAAGGTTTAAGCAAAGAACCTCCTTGATTTACAATAGTAACTTGAACACTTTACACATGGTGAATATTTTCTAACGGCTTTATATAAATTCACTTTCCTAGTCCTCCCTAAAACCCCTTGAGGTAGGTTAATCATCTTCATTTCTGTAATTGAGGCAACTGAGATACACAGAAGTCAAGTAACTTGCTTAAAATCTCTCAGCTAAGAAATGATGGGGCTGGAGTCCATCGCAGGGAATATTGTTTCAGAAACTATAATTTTAACATGATCTCCACCAACAACAGTGGCTAACATTTTTTGATCACTAGTCTGTTTTCTTGACCGACATGACTCCATGGTTACCCAGATGCTCACAGTCTCCCAACTTCCCCTGAAGAGAGGGGAGCTTTACTATGTCCAAGTCTTTACATGGTCAGTTTTGCATTAGACCTGTGTTTTATAATGTAACTTCTGTATCAGTTGCCTTTCCACTCTTTTATAAGTCCTTTCTGCCCCTCATCTTTGAGCCTGCCCCCCGCCCCCCACCGTGAAACTCAAACCAAACTTCTCCCTCTTTGGATCCACTCTTCATTTAATTAACTGTGCCATAAGTTCTCACACCTCTTTGGGAATGGATTTCACAAAAATAAAATTGATGTAATAATCTCAAAATAAAGGGAAGTCCTTTACATTGAAAAAAAATTACCTTCATGAAAATATGTCAAGGTTTTTCTTTGTCATCATGGGCCAGACTTCGGGAAACGCTGAACTAATATTCCTGTAGATATGCTGCGATACCCATAGCCTTCTGTACCTATTATAAAAGACCTCTTAGCAAAAGCCATTTCTTAAGGATTTGTGGTTGTACCTGACCTAGTCATATCATTGTTTCTACAGCCTAAAGCAATGAGGTCATAGTCTCATAGATCATGAGAGTGTTTGGGAGCTGTTGAGATCATTGTCTTCATCTTCTTTTCCTATGACTTGCGGGCCGTGTACTATCTTATATAGATTACCTAAAGCTAGTTACTTCTGGGTCTCATTTTTATTTAACAGGTATTTATCCCTACTATGTGTCAGCCCCTGTGTTATGTCTAGGGTTTACAAAGAAGACTAAAGTGGCATCTTTGCCCTTTTGGGTATTCACTAACTCTACTTCACACCTAGCTGCCTGTCTGCCCTTTGGATATTATTACTCCCTGCATCTCATTGCCTCTCATAGCTGAGCTGAGACTTATTATTAGTGAGGTGAGGCCCAGAGAACCCATGCACCAGAGGAAAGGGTGATGAAAAATTACTGAGTGCCTATTATGTCTAGGCTTTTTACATACTATATCAGTTTTTATTATCAAGAAAACCTTTTGAGCGGATATGGTTTTCAATAATTTACAGATGAGGCAGCCTCCTCAGAGAGGTTTGTCTGTGGTTTCTCCTAGGCAGCCTTAGGACTGTTCCCAAGATTTGTTTGTCCTGATGTTTTTACTACATCTAGATGCCTTGAAGAGAGGATAATACAAAGATCCAATTTATAAACCTAGTGGAGGCTGAGCCAGCGTGGTTCCCATTATGTATAATCTTTATATAATTATCCTTTGTCTTACCTTCCAGATATTTCACTCGCTGCTTTACCTAATCTTTACAAGGCTTTTTTTTTTTTTTTAATTAGCAGATACGTCTCAGTTCACATTTTGCTTTTCCGTGAAACAATCTGAACCATTCTCCCTACATAGTTACCTCCTTATCACTCTATCTTCTTTCCACGTTGTAATGTTTAGCACACGCATTACGATCTGAAATTATCTTATATAATTGTCTGTTTCCCCAAAAGAATGTAAATCCTTGAAAGCAGAGTTCCTGACTGATATAAACAACTGTATTCCTAACATGTAGAATAGTATCTCACAGAGAGTATGCCCTCAATAAAATTGTTGGAGAAATGAATGCATTTTCAGATAAAATTAGCATTGTTACTCATTCTTTATTAGAATATCACATTACCTTTGAAAATTCTTGATATTCTTGTTCTCACATTAGGTTGTACAATGTTTCATAGTTTTAAAAAATAAATCAAAATAGTAATTTTATGTTGTACAAGACAGTTATTTAGAAGACCTATAAACCTGAAGCAAAATTAAAATCCCTGTGTATAGCAAATTGCCATCTTTTAAGAATTCACCTTTACGCATTCATCTTATGGTGATGCATCTTCCACATTTGAGAAAGGTGACCAGGCTAATGAGGAAAATTATGTATTCAGTTTCTGGTAAGTAATGGCAACCTGGGTGCAATTCTCCTTTGCCGTCAGCAGGGGTCTCAAAAAGCTTTTTACCCACCAAAATGACTCTTTAAAGGAAATTTGTGGATATATAATTTTTTTTGTTATTGTTAACAGAATGGAACACACGTCCTCTAAAATGTATTAAATAAACTTAAACTTAATTAGAAAAGTCTCTCTTTTAAAATGATACATTGTGGGCTTTTTGCTTCACTAGCATGGATAACTTACGCTTACCTAGCACTAAGTTGGTAAGTATATCTTAACAAGTGTCAGAAAGCACCATGTGGAAATTGTGCTGATTTATTTGTGTTTCTAGAGTTCACAAATTCAAAGTTCTTAACATATTTCCTGTCTTTAAACATGTCTGAGGAATGGTGTAAAATGACTAGGATTGGTATAAAAACAGCCTGCAACTCTTCAGTCTCTCTCTTTCTGAATTATTCAGTGACTTGTTTGGGAAGCAGCTACTGCACTTGTCTTTCAGAAAATGCCCTCTGCTTAGCTGCACTAAGATTCTCCAGGCACGGTACAAGCCTCCCTGCCACTCATAATCCTTGCAGCACTGATTTCAGGAAGGGCGGCAGAGATCCCAGCAGCATATGGACCTGTCTTCTGCTGTATGCTGCTAGTTTGTACCTCTTCCCTCTTCTCTCCATCCCCTAGCAAGTAAGAAAGAAAAATCTCCCAAGCAGACCATTCCTCTCTTTCTTTTTTTTCTCCTAACGCATCCATTTATGTTTGCTTATTATTCACAGCCCTTGACACCCTTTCTTCGGGTTACCTGCCTTTTACCCCTATAACTGATAGGCATAAGCAGTTGCAAACAATCATTACAAAAATTAGCATCTCCAAAGCGCATTTATACGTGTACTTCCGGAAGTGTTGTGATAAGGCATTCTCCCAAATTAAGTGCTGATTGTTGACGCATCCCTGTTTCACTACACCTATCTTTATATCGTCAGACAGGAAGATGGATAGATGAATAGATGGATGAGTGGATGGAAGATAGATGGATGGATGGATAAATAAATATATATGTTTATATATCACATGTTGGAGGGGCATATATGCATAATATACATTATATACACACATATACTGCATATATTGCTATATATACATATATCTATATACACACATACTATATATAACTCTATATTTCTGTATTTATCTATCGACCTATCCACTGATATAGTAAAACCTAGGGATACTATGAATTGATTATTAACCTGGGAGACAAGGTCTCCCTCTGTGTCGGCCATTGAACTGGGCGAGGAAGGTTAAAAAACCTGCCTTCAACCCTTATCATTTAAGGAAGGTTATAAACCTTAGAATATGAAAACCACATGAACACTTACAAATGACATGTATCTAAATTTGGGCACTGTTGTAAAGCACATATGTGCTGAGAGAAAAGAAATGACAACACCATAGTACTAAGGTGGGATTCCTAATGGAAGATATCCCAATGAAGGAGTGTTGTAAGCCCACATTTGAAGTAATGAGTCAATCACAGGTTGTCTTAGAAGGCGAACATTTATGTCCAGAAAGAAAGAGGATGCAGCAGGACCTGCAGAGGGAGAGACTGGAAGAAAGTCTGAAGGATGTGAGAGTCTTAGCTTGGATTGTTAGCTTGGGTCTCTAGACTTTCTCATCCTTGAGAGGTTATGGGCTCAGATTGGTGACTTTCACACTTGTGAAGAACGAATTACTTAGGAAGCACTGACTTGAAAAATCATTGCCAGTTCATTGATTTTTTTTTTTTTTTTTTATGGTACGCGGGCCTCTCACTGTTGTGGCCTCTCCCTTTGCGGAGCACAGGCTCCGGACACGCAGGCTCAGCGGCCATGGCTCACGGGTCCAGCCGCTCCGCGCCATGTGGCATCTTCCCGGACCGGGGCACGAACCCGTGTCCCCTGCATCGGCAGGCGGACTCTCAAGCACTGCGCCACCAGGGAAGCCCCATTCATTCTTTCATTTATGAATTTACCCAATCTCTCTCTCCCTTGCCACTGTACTTCGGGTACACCTCAGCCTCTTTTTCTCCCTAGGGCTTTTGCACACACCCTTCTTTCCATCTAAATTTTTTTCCCATACTTCTTCACATGATGGATCCATTTTTCTTTCTCAGGTCTTAATTGTTTTAATTCCTCAAAGTGGCTTTTCCTAGACAAATTTTATCACAACACCCTGAGTGTTTCTCAAAAACCTCATAATTTACAATTATTTTATGCATTTGTTTACCTATTTATTGTTTATCTTTCCCAGGAGTTTGAAAATCCATGAGAGCTGGAATAGTGTCTGTTCCCCTCACCACTTTGTGCCCACGGCCCAGGATGGCGCCTGGCACATAGTACGTGCTCGGTAGATATTGGTGTAGATGAGTGTGTGTCTGGATGGAGAAAACAATGAGAGTAAATATGAAGAGACTCAAACTAAAGAAGTATTTTTGCAGAGTCTGAAATGAAAATCAAATCTAGATTTAATGTAACCATGACTTGAAGAATAACAATTCCATGTGCTTATATAGAAACTGTGTTATGTATTGAAAGTATGTATAGTCTGTAGATAAATATTTAAAGTATAAACATATGCAGATATTTACTGGGGCATGACTCCATATTTCCCAGAGGTACAACTACCAAAGGAAAAAAAAAGATATATGCTGTAATATTTAACGGCTCCTGGGACATTGGAACCAATGTTAGAATGCCTTTGTCTTATAAGATTAATATCCTCATCTTTATAATACTCTTTCTAATGTACAAGATTTGTCATCATTGGCAGCAATATCAGCGTCATGAATATTTATTAATTACTCTACAAGGAGTTGTGCAGTCTGGTTTAGAAGTAATCCCTGACTGTGTGGAAATTTGCAAGCTATATAGCAGATGACATTTGTATGGGTGACAAGGTGAATTTCTATGAACCAGCAAATGTCCATCAACAATTAACATATTAGTAGATTATGCCTGTGTTGACACTTCCAGTCTCAATAAATGTTTTGCGTCATTATCCAGTGGTTGTTATTGAGCTATTAGAGCTATCCCATGCATCAGAGCAATTGTTTATTGAGGCAAGTAAAGTTGTGAATTAAGTATGTGATTCCTTCCTTCTTTGTTCCCAAGAATAATTTCTGCTTTCTTATCCTATGCTGAAGGGAAAGTAAGCTCCATCAGGACAGGGAATTGGTCTGCTGGGTTTACAGCTACATCTCCATCTCCCAGCACCATTCTCATAACAAGTTAGGGTTCAATAAGTATGCGTTAAACAGATGGAAAAGTTCAAATTTTTCCATTAAACATTGAGTGCCCATCATGTGCAGACACTAAGCTAGGCACTTTACATTTACAGTTGACCTTGAACAACATGGGTATGATCTGTGCAGGTCCACTTATATGTGGATTTTTTTCCCCATAAATACCGCTGTAGTACTACGTGATCTGAGGTTGGTTGACAGCCATGTTGCTTCTCTTTCTTTTTATAAATTCCATATAAAACTCTCCCTTGTTAAAAAAAAAAAAAAAAAATCTCCCTTGTAAGTATATTTATATTTATATACGTGTATACACACACACACACACACACACACACACACACACACACACACACACACACACAGAGGCATATATCAATATCCTTCTCGTAGGATGAATTTCTGAATGTGGACTGACTTCGTCGAAGGGTTTGAAAAGTTTTATGACACCTGAACTTGTCCCAGTTTGTCAGCAGCAATTCATGAGTATGCCGTGTTTCAGATCACTTTCTATAGAGTCATTATCATTATGTATTTGTCCTCCTCTCATTAGTATCAGCTGATATCTCAGTGTAGTATGGGCTTATGTTTGAGATGTCAGGTTTATCATTTCCAATAACTCTTCTTGTATAAAAGAATTTTTCCGATTAGCCTTTGTCCATTTAGCTATTGATATCTTTATTTTATTTTATTTATATGAATGGGACATTTATATAATATAAACTTTAAAAAGTTATCCTTTTAATTTTCCTATCTTCCATTTTATATTGCAATTTTTCTTTCTTAGAAGTTTAACTTTATGTAGAAAAACAGACTGACTTCTTCCTTTTTGATTTCTTTTAAAGTCTTAGAAATTTCAGTTTCTTCACAGACCTAATAAGTCTTTGTATATATGTTCTGCTACATATTTTTCTTTACCTAAAAAAATTATTATTTGGGTATATGGTATAAAGTGAGTATCTTCTCTTTCAAGTGAAATGCAAAACCTTTTTCCCAGCATCATTTATTTAATTAAATTTTCCCTACCCATTGTTTCATGATGCTTGCTTTGTCATATATTATATGCTTATATATAATTGGATCTCTTTCTAGACGTTTTAAAAACAGGATTTGACCTATGTGAAATTATGATGACTGGACATTGCTCTGAGATATTGATTGAATGCTTCTGAGTGGTATCTTCTCTATGGCAGGTTGTTAATATTTGAATGTTTTATAGAAGTGAATTCTTAAAAAGATGTTGGTGAGTGCCTTGGAAACCTTTTAAGATGGCTGTAATTAGGTACTCTGGGAGAATATTACAGGCTTTGATGGGCCCCTCAGTGGCAGTTCCACTGGCCTATCCTATTGACTGACAAAAGATTGTTGGGGAATATTTAATGTTGTTTTAATTAACTGATATTTTCTTTTAGGAGTTGTTATCTTCCATGAGCCTGAGGCCTTATCTTTCCAAAATTTTCCCTCACCCCCTTTAAAATGGTACATAGGAAATTATTTCTTTTATTTCCCCATAGACATGCGTCATCTTTTGGAAGTGAGACCAGTGTTTAGTTTTTACATCCTCAGTTAATGATGATTTTAAGTCTAGCAAAAAAAAAAAAAAAAGAAAAAGAAAAAATGAAATTATATTGTCTTCAAAATATCTACCTGGCAGGACTTCCCTGGTGGTGCAGTGGTTGAGAGTCCGCCTGCCGATGCAGGGGACACGGGTTCATGCCCCGGGCCGGGAAGATTCCACATGCCGCGGAGCGACTGGGCCCGTGAGCCATGGCCGCTGAGCCTGCGCGTCCGGAGCCTTTGCTCTGCAACAGGAGAGGCCACAGCAGTGAGAGGCCTGCATACCGCAAAAAAAAAAGAAATCTACCTGGCAATGATAGGGATTTGATTTTGGATATCTGTTCCCGAAAGATGAAACAGGACAGTATGACAATCACAGAGTGTAATTAAACATGTATAAATGTTGCCGTAGAAAGGAATTATCAATAAAGTTATCCACAGGGAAAACAATCAGACAGTAAATGATCTTTTAGATGCAGGCTATCATACCTGAGATTGGAGAAAGGTGAGGTTCTAGATGCCATTTCCTGAATACGTGGGATGTGGAGTGAAACAGAGTTGGGGTGTCCTTCTGATTTCTCTACTTGTTGTGTATGGCTTTGGGCAAATAATGTAGCCTCAGTTTTTCACATGACAACAGTGGGACTTACCTCATAGAATTGTTGTCAGGATTAAGGGCAGAGCTCACTCCTCAGTGTCTGTCACATGGCTCAGTGAACTGTGGCTTTCGTCATCACTGGCTATATCAGATGTGCATTTTAACATCTAGAAGCAGAGACTACCAGGAGGATATTTCAAATAGAAACATTGTTATCTCTGGGCTTTTGCTCTTGCTAATATCTCTGCTTGTATTGAAGAGTTTAGTTGGGCATTGCAGAGAGTTAAAAAAAAAAAGTTCCAATCAAGGAGTTTTAAAATTTAATGCAGCATTTATGAGCATATTTTTCTATTATTGTCATATGTCAGAGAGTATGTCATTGCTTAAGAGAAAAATGCCAGACTACAAGTTATCAGGCTCATTGGTACAATGAAACCATCCAGATACCATGGTTGCCTGGGTTGGCCCATGGCTCGTCTTTGACAGTCGTCACCTTCCTACTTAAACTTTTGTAAGTTCAGGTACTTATGAGCTGACAAGAGATTCCTCAATATGGATAACAGTCTTTTAGTTAAAAGTCAGAAAGTGATAGGTGCTTAGGACCCTCAAATAGTCACCTTAAGAGGTCTGTTTAAGCAGACTTCTTAGCAACAGGAAAACAAAAATTTTAATTGGGCAAATGAGCAACTAGAGAATGTGAGAGAAATTATTTCATCCATTTTAGAAATTGCAAATAAATTGCATTCCTCTAATAATATTTACACTGCATAAATGTGTTAATAATAATAAAAAACTTTTACTGTACCTCCAGTACTGAAGGAAGAACTTTATGTATTAACCCACTTATATATCAGAACAGAACTAGGAAGTAGGTACTATTTTTAACCCTTTCTTACTGACAAGGTATCTGTTTGCCCAAGGTGAAACCTGAATTTGACCTCAGCAGTCTGGCCCCAGAATAGCTGCTCTTAACCCATAAACTTCCTGTCTCTCTACAGTAAAGTAGGCTCAGCTCTTAGTAAACTAGGTCCTTGGGTCTAAAGGGCCAAACTGGTGGTAGTTAGGCTGCTCTCTTGCCCAGATTTCTTCAAATCTTTCTCTGGAATTGTTCAGCCCTTTCTGAGGGGCTGAGCAGATCTGTCCTTTTCCAAAGTTATAAAGTAGACATCATTGTCTGTTCTTGAATTTCACATGTGTCCTGACACCATCCCATGTTATTCCTGGCCTTCCTGAATATTTCCCATCATGTCCTCAAAAAATTGCCGGAAATATTCTCTTTGGTTACAAAATTTTGGTTACAAATATTCTCTTTCGGTTACAAAAATTTTTTTCACACTTCTTTATTCCTAAGGCTTTAGAGTTTGCCACCCCTGCCATGGTAACCAGGGCCATCAATATAATCGCAGCTGCTCTTCCATTCCTTTTTTTTTTGTCTGTTTGTTTGGTGCCACAGCTGGCTTATTGTGGCCATCGTTTTGTGAGAGCAGTGACTTCCACATATCACACCTGCTCCTGAGTTCATCTTTAGAAGTCTGTCGGCACAGGCGGTGAAAGAGAAAATAGAGGCCTGAAGGGCAAACCAAGAGCAGAAATGGGGTAAGCGGTGTGGAAAAGAGGAGTGGGGGAGGAAAGAACCAACAGGCACAGGGCAGCATCCAATCTGTCCTACAGGTTACATGTTCCAGGAGGTTTTCTCTGGAACGTATAGCTTGGCTAACTCTTGAAGGAAGAAATTATAGGAAGTGAAAATGAGAAATGTATAGGGAAAGGTGAGTGTGATGAGCTGAGCAGTGAGTGTGTTGAATAAATTGCTTTTTAAAAAATTGACTTGATTTCACACAAGGGTCTTAAGTTGAAAAACTCCTTTCGTTCTTTTCCTTCCCTGCACGAGGCCAATTTTGTAACAAGGCAAGATAAAAAGGTTATTATTCTCAAAGTGTCTCTGCACCTTTTCCCCTCTGATAGGGACTTAATGAGGTGTTGGGTATAAGGGACTGACCCCAAAGCATCAGTTTCATTATGTCCTGCTTCATTCCAGTCCCTGATAGCTCACCTCTCTCCTCAAGCCTCAGTGAGTTGAACGATACTGAGCTTTTTGTACAGCTCCACACTCAGGATCTTGTTCGGTTAAAGAATTTACTTCTAAGGCTTTTTGGTAAATGCCTGGAAAAAAAGAAAACTTACAATACCACAGTACAGATTGCTTTTCACCTGACTGCTTTCATTATAACAGATAAAGAATCTTTAAGTGATAGAGAAACTGCTCTCTAACCATTGTTAAGCAGTTACTGGGACACTCAGGGACTAGTGACCCTATAATTATGCAAATGGGTGATGTAGTCTCTGACTGGGTTACAAATGATAACTAGATGCCTACCTATGTTATGATAAAGGAGAAGTGTTATGAAGACAGGAAAGGGTGCATGTAGTCATCATCATCATCATGATAATAATAATAAAACATATTGCAATAGAATAGGAGTGTAGTAGTAGTCATACTAGTAGCAGCACCGTTTTTTTGAGAGCCTACCAAAAGCTAGACCCAAGGGTAGGCTTTTTTTTTTTTTTTTTTTTTTTTACTGTCACTTTAATTAAAACAACAGGAAATTGAGAATCAGAAATTTGAGTTAACTTGCCTTAGTTCATTCTGTCTTTTAATTAGCAAGCAAAGATTTTACACCATTTATGCCTGACACCAAAATCCATTTCCTCTCTGCCTCTTCCTTGAAAACTCTACAATGG
>NW_006774368.1:184276-196837 GCF_000442215.2 Lipotes vexillifer | reverse complement strand
GTTCAGCAGCACAGTAAAGAAGGAAGGGATGGCTCAACTGATATTTCAAGAGTGCGTGTCATCAAATGTCTTAGCTACTGTCTGGGTAAAAGTAGTCATCCTTGTCCAAAGGTGTGTAGACTTGAGAGAGCTCATCTTATCCTCCTGACTCTGGATGCAGCTGTAGTGTTTGGAAAGAAGCGTGCGTAGGGGTGGTACATAGGTACATCTAGGAAATAGCATGGCCAGCCAAGTTATTCCACAACAAAAACACCATAATGATTTTGTGCTAAAAAAAAAAAAAAAATCCGAACCTGTCTCAGTTCTTTCAGCATCATTTCCGGACCTCAGGGGGAAACAGTGTTTAGCCTCATATTGAAATAAGGAAATGTTCAGCCTTCAGTGGTTTATATTTCTCATCATCCGCCATAATGTAGAGGGCAAGGGACAAAGGCAGGAGATCCCCAGCAGAAAACAACTTAGCTGACTGCTTTGCTAGTATTAATATTTCCCAATAAGTATATAATTTCAGAGATACCTTAGGGCTGATATTTTAACAAAGAATATTTGTAATATTTATATAATTTTAGTATAAATCCTTGGAATAATTGTTTTACCTCCCGTAGTTTCTCAATAGTAATCAGGTAACACACAAGATAATAAAAGTGTACTCTGTACAATTTTCTACACCACACACACACACACACACACACACACACACACACACACTTTCCTCCCAAATCTCACCTGTAACTATATTAAAAATTAAGTTCAAGTTGATTTTTTATAACTTTATATTGCTCCCTTCAGTCTACCAATGACACGAGCTTTCAGTGTACATCAGCACACACAGTTGAAGGGATGAGAGAAAAGCCTAGTTATACTCATGGCATGTTAGATCACCTTTAAAAATATTTGTATATAAAGAAAGGGCAACTGTTCACCTGAGGGAGGGTTCTTAATGCTTAGAAAGTAGACATGCTCCCCATGTTTATTTCTTAAAGGAGAATGAGAGCAGTGACTGCCCTTCCCCAGTCCTCTTGGCAAGAAGGCATGGACATTGGGGTATCAGTTTTCTTTGTGGCTGTGGTCCCCTGAAGGGACTGCAAATTCAGGAACTTGGAGGAATATTCATGAATAAATCCCAGTATAAAATTAACTTAAATCAGGAAGTCACATAAAAGGATTGTGATTTAAGACACTAAAGTTTGCAGAATCTGGGGTATTGTAAGTGCCTCTAGTTCTCCACCCACCCAATTCCTCTAGATTGAGAAATGGGGGGTGTAATAATAAATAAAGCATAAAATATTTAAATTACCTTAATACATGAATCTGGGGATGCTATATTATTATAGTGGTTAGACACAAAATGGTACGTAAATTCAGGTGACAATAAATTATTTCTGTCCTGGCCAGTGGAAGAGGGCACTCACCAGGACAGATATGAAGGCTAGACCTTCCTGAAAAAGAGTTGCTCTAGATTAGTTCATTTATTCACCAACTTAATTTTGATGGTTGATTTTTGCCACTTTCAACTTATAAAATATTATATACTGCACTGTGATGCTGATGACCCCTTCCCCCCACAAAAGAGAAAATGAGCTACAAAATGTAATTTGGTACCAGCCTAATGGACTTAGAGGGACTCTAGGAGCTTATTCTTGTCAATCAGCTTTTGAAAATAAGGCAATTGATGGTCAAGAAAGGAAGCCATATATTTTCAATTTCTTTCAGCTCAGAGCCCAAATTATAGAATGATTTATTTTATTGTTTTCCCCAAACGTTGACACATGAAAGAAGGATCATTAACTCAGAATACTTGAGTGAATACAGAAAAACAAAGCTTTGATTTAACAATTTTCTAAACGGTTGATTTAAGAAGAAAAACTTGCAAGTCCCAGATTTTCCAACAGAGCATCCGCAATTTCATAGGAAGCCTAGGTCAGAGGTCAGTGGCAGTTTTGCAGCTCCCTGCTGGTGGGCTCTGCATCTGTACCGTGTGAAGGGAGATATGGTGCTGGCTCATTTGGAGTGCTCTTGGGGACTCTTGAATTCATGGTGCCTATGAAGAGTTATCCAGTGGTGAGTGAGAAGATTTTTGTCTGAGAAAGTTGTGGTAAGACAAAAGCATTTAAAATAAATATTGGAACAACAGTGTACATGGAACACTTTATAGTCAATTCATGTTTTTTGAAGATATAACTAAATGTTTTCACACGTACTTGTTTAGTCTTTACGACACATTTATGATACAGATATTAGTTTTTATCTCTTTGCAGTAGCCTAGCAAGTAAAGCTTTTTAGAGTCTAAGTAACTTGATAGAGGCCTTGAAAGGGAGCTGAGACTCAAGCGTGGCCATTGGCCTCCAGGCCTCAAGCATCTTGTAGGACATCACACTGCCTCTTGTATTGTGTGGTTCCAGTTCGCTCAGTCCACCAGACCCCAGCTGGCAAGTCACTGTTTCCTCTTGGGTCCAGAGTTGCTGATTCACCTGGGCCTGATCCCGGTGGTTCATTGCTAACCTGTTAGCTCCAGTGAGCACATCAGCATGTTTAGAATGATGCCAAAGAGGCAGCGGGGAATAGTGATTAAGAAAAAAATATGGACTTGGCAGGCAGATTTCCAGGCTCTAATAACCACAGCTCTGCCACCTTCTAGCTGCATGGCCGGGGGTATTTTTCCTTAACCTTTCAGTTTGTTACTTTCTGTATAAGAATAGTACTACAGCACTGTCCCATAATGTTGTTGTAAGGATGAAATGAATTATTTAACATAAAGTTTTAATATAGCACCTGACAAATCGTAACCACTAAGGCTTGGCTATTATTTTTATAAACGCCCTGTTCTCCTTGGAAACATGCAATGGAAAATGTTTGGTTTTATCCCCCTCAAGTTTCTCTTTCTTTACACATATCTTTTTAATTTATCTTTAATAAAACTAGCAGAATATATTTTATAATAATACAACTTTATTGTAGTGACATGTTCTTTTCTGAGTATTAAAATGTAAATAATCCCAAAGTTCTGACCTTGGTTCACCCTAGGAAAGAAATGATTTTCTGATAGTTCTTTTTATCTGTTGGATTCTTCTCGTGTTTTTGCAGGGATTTTTTTTTAAAGATGTTGTGTAATGGGATCACACTTATCATAACTGCTCTTTGTAGCCTATACCCTTTGCAAGACAGGTGTTAATTCAGATGAATACAACTGCATGAAGAGACTCTTCTGTGTTTGCACCTCATGCACAGCGGACGAGGGCCTCACCAGCTTCCTGTCAAGCCTCCCAACTCAGTGCTTGAACCTTCTAATTCTCTGTTCCCAGCTGAGCAGCAGTCTTCATTTACTGAACCCAGGGCTTAGAAATGATGATTCTAACTTTGGTCCTAGATAACGATGTGCTCTCAGCTGCTAATTCATTTATGTCTAGTCAATTAAGGAGTACATTTTTGCTCTCTGTCCACCTGCTGTCATCCTCTGTGCAGCACAGAAACAACAAATTATATTTCCCTAACCTCTTTAAATATGTCACTCCCTAGCTTACAAACTTTTGGTGGTAACTCATTACATATGAGATAAAGTGCAAACTCTTTAGCTCAGAGTCATGACCAGAGTCTACCTAGATACACTTAGTTTGTCCCTTTCCCATCTCAGCCTGTGAATGGCCCTCTCCCTTCATCTCTATCCATCTTTATAAATTCTCGCCATCTTTTAAAGCACCCTTATCCCTGAACCTCCCTGTATCCATCCTAAATACAGGTCAGTAGATTGGAAGGTTTTTCTGTTGTACCACTTACTTGTAGTGTAACTGTGGTCATGTCACTTAAAACATCACTAGATCTTACCACATCTGAAAGTTGGAATGAATCTTATGCACCATTCATGGTTAATGCAAGGACTTAATGAGCTAATACAGGTGAAAGGGATAGATTTAGTACCAGAAACATGGTAGTTGGTCAATAACTATCCCTTCCCATTTTTGCATCATGAGTTATTAATACTACTAATTTGATACATGCATTTCTGACCAGTTATAGTTTTTATATGTTATGTTCTATCTTTCGAAAGAGATCCACGTTCTATAATGCTAAAATTATGTTACTGTATCTTGGCACTCTCTACTTATCCTATCAAAGAGCTTTACATGTTAGAGGCTGAGTCAATGGTTGCAAGATTAACCATAGAAACAGTTTTCCCCCAGCTCCCATGACCATGATACCGACAGAGCAAAAAATGTGTTGGTTGTCCCTGAGAGGGAAGAAGATTCAGGGACCTGAAACAATGGTCTTTGCATGAGCCTATGTTTGGAGAAGAGAGGGCACATTTTAAGCCTTAGAAACATTGGTGCCCACCCAAGACAGTAGCTCCTTGTCCAGTGTCGCCTTCGTGTAAGTTTGATTAGCATTGCAAACAGTCACATTTTCCCACCTCATGAATAAAGATGTCTAAATTGCTCATAAGCATATCTTCCTATTTGATCATATCTTTATTCAGATACTCAAAATATTTTCCTCAACACCTAGTATGTTCCGAAGGATGGGCTGGGTGTCGTAAATGCCGGCACGAGGGCTGGTTTTAAGGAACTGATAGTCAATAAGAAATGTGTATTATTTACTGTATGATGATCATATTCAGAAGAAATTCTTAAAATTATAGATTGTTGTAGTTATAGGGAAGCGTATTAGTCCTAAAGCATTAGTTAATAAAACATTGCTGAACTATTTTGCAAAATTTCAAAAAATACCAGCGTTACTTTGTCTCTTTTACTGTTTGAAAATTTACACACACACACACACACACACACACACACACACACACACTTACTCATTCACTCACAGTTTCTGTTCTGAGGCCTCTGTATTGAGGAACCTTGAGGGTAACTGATCTTTTTTTATTTCAATACTTCATTCCTTTTTATTGCCAAATAATATTCCATTGTATGAATGTAACCCACTTTATTTATCCATATATCAGTTGATGTATATTTGGGTTGTTCCCACTTTTTGCTTCTATGAATAATGCTGCTATGAACATTTGTGTACAAGTTTTTGTGTGAACAATATGTTTTTAATTCTCTTAGATATACCTGGAGGTGTAGGATTGCTGGGCCGTATGATAACTAACTTGGGGTTTAAGTCTCTGAGGAACTGCCGTACTATTTTTTATTTGTTTTAATTATTTTTATTTTTATTTTTTAAATTTTGTTTATTTTTTTATATAGCAGGTCCTTATTAGTCATCAGTTTTATACACATCAGTGTATACATGTCAATCCCAGTCGCCCAATTCATCACACCACCATCCCCACCTCCCCACAGCTTTCCCCCCTTGGTGTCCGTACGTTTGTTCTCTACATCTGTGTCCCAATTTCTGCCCTGCAAATGAGTTCATCTGTACCATTTTTCTAGGTTCCACATATATGTGCTAACATACGATATTTGTTTTTCTCTTTCTGACTTACTTCACTCTGTATGACAGTTTCTAGATCCATCCACAACTCTACAAATGACCCAATTTTGTTCCTTTTTATGGCTGAGTAATATTCCATTGTATATACGTAACACATTTTCTTTATCCATTCGTGTGTCGATGGGCATGTAGGTTGCTTCCATGACCTGGCTGTTGTAAAGAGTGCTGCAATGAACATTGGGGTGCATGTGTCTTTCTGAATTATGGTTTTCTCTGGGTATATGCCCAGTAGTGGGATTGCTGGATCATATGATAATTCAATTTTTAGTTTTTGAAGGAACCTCCATAGTGGCTGTATCAATTTACATTCCCACCAACAGTGCAAGAGGGTTCCATTTTCTCCACACCCTCTCCAGCATTTGTTGTTTGTGTATTTTCTCATGATGGCCATTCTAACTGGTGTGAGGTGATACCTCATTGTAGTTTTGATTTGCATTTTTCTAATAATTAGTGATGTTGAGCAGCTTTTGATATGCTTCTTGGCCACCTGTATGTCTTCTTTGGAGAAATGTCTGTTTAGGTCTTCTGCCCATTTTTGGATTGGGTTGTTTGTTTTTTTAATATTGAGCTGCATGAGCTGTTTATATATTTTAGAGATTAATCCTTTGTCCGTTGATTCGTTTGCAAACATTTTCTCCCATTCTGAGGGTTGTCTTATCATCTTGTTTATGGTTTCCTTTGCTGTGCAAAAGCTTTGAAGTTTCTTTAGGTCCCATTTGTTTATTTTTGTTTTTATTTCCATTACTCTAGGAGTTGGATCAGAAAACATATTGCTGTGATTTATATCAAAGAGTGTTCTTCCTATGTTTTCCTCTAACAGTTTTAAAATGTCCAGTCTTACATTTAGGTCTCTAATCCATTTTGAGTTTATATTTCTGTATGGTGTTAGGGACTGTTCTAATTTCATTCTTTTACATGTAGCTGTCCAGTTTTCCCAGCACCACATATTGAAGAGACTGTCTTTCCTCCATTGCATATCCTTGCCTCCTTTGTCGTAGATTAGTTAACCATAGGTGCGTGGGTTTATCTCTGGGCTTTCTATCTTGTTCCATTGATCTGTGTTTCTGTTTTTGTGCCAGTACTATATTGTCTTGATTACTGTAGCTTTGTAGTATAGTCTGAAGTTAGGGAGTCTGATTCCTCCAGCTCCGTTTTTTTCCCTCAAGACTGCTTTGGCTACTTGAGGTCTTTTGTTTCTCCATACAAATTTTAAGATGATTTGTTCTAGTTCCGTAAAAAAATGCCATTGGTAATTTGGTAGGGATTGCATTGAATCTGTAGATTGCTTTGGGTAATGTAGTCATTTTCACAATATTGATTCTTCCAATCCAAGAACATGGTATATCTCTCCATCTGTGGGTATCATCTTTAATTTCTTTCATCACTGTCTTATAGTTTTCTGCATACAGGTCTTTTGTCCCCCCTAGGAAGGTTTATTCCTAGGTATTTTATTCCTTTTGTTGCAGTGGTAAATGGGACTGTTTCCTTAATTTCTCTTGCAGATTTTTCATCATTAGTGTATAGGAATGCAAGAGATTTCTGTGCATTAATTTTGTATCCTGCAACTTTACCAAATTCATTGATTAACTCTAGTAGTTTTCTGGTGGCATCTTTAGGATTCTCTATGTATAGTATCATGTCATCTGCAAACAGTGACAGCTTTACTTCTTCTTTTCGAATTTGGATTCCTTTTATTGCTTCTTCTTCTCTGATTGCCGTGGCTAGGACTTCCAAAACTATGTTGAATAAGAGTGGTGAGAGTGGACACCCTTGTCTTGTTCCTGATCTTAGAGGAAATGCTTTCAGTTTTTCACCATCGAGAATGATGTTTGCTGTGGGTTTGTCGTATATGGCCTTTATTATGTTGAGGTAGGTTGCCTCTGTGCCCAATTTCTGGAGAGTTTTTATCATAAATGAGTGTTGAATTTTGTCAGAAGCTTTTTCTGCATCTATTGAGATGATCATATGGTTTTTATTCTTCAATTTGTGAATGTGGTTTATCACATTGATTGATTTACATGTATTGAAGAATCCTTGTATCCCTGGGATAAATCCCACTTGATCATGGTGTATGATCCTTTTAATGTGCTGTTGGATTCTGTTTGCTAGTATTTTGTTGAGGATTTTTGCATCTATATTCATCAGTGATAT
The DNA here is from genome assembly GCF_000442215.2 of Lipotes vexillifer. NCBI lineage: Eukaryota > Metazoa > Chordata > Mammalia > Artiodactyla > Lipotidae > Lipotes > Lipotes vexillifer. The sequence goes on along the minus strand of NW_006774368.1, from coordinate 189,241 downwards.
TCGTCTGTAATTTTCTTTCTTTGTCTGCTTTTGTGATCAGGGTGATGGTGGCCTCATAGAATGAGTTTTGGAGTTTTCCTTCCTCTGCAATTTTTTGGAAGAGTTTGAGAAGGATGGGTGTTAGCTCTTCTCTAAATGTTTAATAGGATTCACCTGTGAAGCCGTCTGGTCCTGGACTTTTGTTTGTTGGAAGATTTCTAATCACAGTTTCAATTTCATTACTTGTGATTGGTCTGTTCATATTTTCTACTTCTTTCTGGTTCAGTCTTGGAAGGTTATACCTTTATAAGAATTTGTCCATTTCTTCCAGGATGTCCATTTTATTGGCACAGAATTGCTTGTAGTAGTCTGTTAGGATGCTTTGTATTTTTGCGGTGTCTATTGTAACTTCTCCTTTTTCATTTCCAATTTTATTGATTTGAGACCTCTCCCTCTTTTTCGTAATGAGTCTGGCTAATGGTTTATCAATTTCATTTATCTTCTCAAAGAAGCAGCTTTTACTTTTATTGATCCTTGCTATTTTTTTCTTTGTTTGTATTTCATTTATTTCTGCTCTGATCTTTATGATTTCTTTCCTTCTGCTAACTTTGGGTTTCGTTTGTTCTTCTTTCTCTAGTTCCTTTAGGTGTAAGGTTAGATTTTTTATTTGAGATTTTTCTTGTTTCCTGAGGTAGGCTTCTATAGCTATAAACTTCCCTCTTAGAACTGCTTTTGCTGCATCCCATAGGTTTTGGATTGTCGTATTTTCATTGTCACTTGTCTCAAGGTTTTTTTTTGATTTCCTCAGTGATCTCTTGGTTATTTAGTAATGTATTGTTTAGCCTCCATGTGTTTGTGTTTTTTATGTTTTTTTCCCTGTAGTTCATTTCTAATCTCATAGCATTGTGGTCAGAAATGATCCTTGATATGATTTCAATCTTCTTAAATTTACTGAGGCTTGACTTGTGACCCAAGATGTGATCTATCCTGGAGAATGTTCTATGCACACTTGAGAAGAAAGTGTAATCTGCTGTTTCTGGATGGAATGTCCTATAAATATCAATTAAATCTATCTGGTCTATTGTGTCATTTAAAGCTTCTGTTTCCTTATTTATTTTCATTTTGGATGATCTGTCCATTGATGTAAGTGAGGTGTTAAAGTCCCCCACTATTGTTGTGTTACTGTCGATTTCCTCTTTTATAGCTATTAGCAGTTGCCTTATGTATTGAGGTGCTGATATGTTGGGTGCATATATCTTTATAATTGTTATATCTTCTTATTGGATTGATCTCTTGATCATTATGTAGTGTCCTTCCTTGTCTCTTGTAACATTCTTTATGTTAAAGTCTATTTTATCTGATATGAGTATTGCTACTCCAGCTTTCTTTTGATTTCCATTTGCGTAGAATATCTTTTTCCATCCCTTCACTTTCAGTCTGTATGTGTCCCTAGGTCTGAAGTGGGTCTCTTGTAGACAGCATATAGATTGGTCTGGTTTTTGTATCCATTCAGCAAGCCTGTGTCTTTTGGTTGGAGCATTTTATCCATTCACGTTTAAGATAATTATCTATATGTATGTTCCTATGACCATTTTCTTAATTGTTTTGGGTTTGTTTTTGTAGGTCCTTTTCTTCTCTTGTGTTTTCCACTTAGAGAAGTTCCTTTTCCATTTGTTGTAGAGCTGGTTTGGTGGTGCTGAATTCTCTTAGCTTTTGCTTGTCTGTAAAGCTTTTGATTTCTCCATCGAATCTGAATGAGGCCCTTGCCGGGTAGAGTAATCTTGGTTGGAGGTTCTTCCGTTTCATCACTTTAAGTACATCATGCCACTTCCTTCTGGCTTGTAGAGTTTCTGCTGAGAAATCCGCAGTTAACCTTATGGGAGTTCCCTTGTATGTTATTTGTCATTTTTCCCTAGCTGCTTTCAATAATTTTTCTTTGTCTTTAATTTTTGCCAGTTCGATTACTATGTGTCTTGGCGTGTTTCTCCTTGGATTTATCCTGTACGGGACTTGCTGTGCTTCTTGGACTTGGGTGGCTATTTCCTTTCCCATGTTAGGGAAGTTTTCGACTATAATCTCTTCAGATATTTTCTCTGGTCCTTTCTGTCTCTCTTCTCCTTCTGTGACCCCTATAATGTGAATGTTGTTGTGTTTAATGTTGTCCCAGAGGTCTCTTAGGCTGTCTTCATTTCTTTTCTCTCTTTTTTCTTTATTCTGTTCCACAGCAGTGAATTCCACCATTCTGTCTTCCAGATCACTTATCTGTTCTTCTGCCTCAGTTATTCTGCTATCAGTTCCTTCTAGTGTAGTTTTCATTTCAGTTATTGTGTTGTTCCTCTCTGTTTGTTTGTTCTTTAATTCTTCTTGGCCTTTGTTATACATTTCTTGTGTCTTCTCGATCTTTGCCTCCATTCTTCTTCCGAGGTCCTGGATCATCTTCACTATCATTATTCTGAATTCTTATTCTGGAAGGTTACCTAGCTCCACTTCATTTAGTTGTTTTTCTGAGGTTTTATCTTGTTCCTTCACCTGGTACATAGCCCTCTGCCTTTTCATCTTGTCTGTGTTTCTGTGAGTGTGGTTTTTGTTCCACAGGCTGCAGGATTGTAGTTCTTCTTGCTTCTGCTGTCTGCCCTCTGGTGGATGAGGCTTTCTAAGAGGCTTGTGTCAGTTCCCTGATGGGAGGGACTGTTGGTGGGTAGAGCTGACTGTTGCTCTGGTGGGCAGAGCTCAGTAAAACTTTAATCTGCTTGACTGCTGATGGGTAGGGCTGGGTTCCCTCCCTGTTGGTTGTTTGGCCTGAGGCAACCCTACACTGGAGCCTACCTGGGCTCTTTGGTGGGACTAGTGGCAGACTCTGGGAGTGCTCACACCAAGGAGTACTTCCCAGAACTTCTGCTGCCAGTGTCCTTGTCCCCATAGTGAGCCACAGCCACCGCCCGCCTCTGCCGGAGACCCTCCAAAACTAGTGGGTCGGTCTGGTTCAGTCTCCCCTGCGGTCACTGCTCCTTCCCCTGGGTCCCAATGCACACACTATTTTGTGTGTGCCCTCCAAGAGTGGAGTCTCTGTTTCCCCCATTCCTGTCGAAGTCCTGCAATCAAGTCCCACCAGCCTTCAGAGTCTGAATCTCTAGGAATTCCGCCTCCCATTCCCTGACCCCCACGTTGGGAACCTGACGTGGGGCTCAGAACCTTCACTCCAGTGGGTGGACCTCTGTGGTGTAAGTGTTCTCCAGTCTGTGAGTCACCCGCCCAGCAGTTATGGGATTCGATTGTGTTGTGATTGTGCCCCTCCTACCATCTCATTGTGACTTCTTTTTCTTTGGATGTGGGGTATCTTTTTTGGTGAGTTCCAGTGTCTTCCTGTCGATGATTGTCCAGCAGGTAGTTGTGATTCTGGTGTTCTCGCAAGAGGGAGTGAGAGCACGTCCTTCTACTCCGCCATCTTGTTTCCTCGCTCTAGGGTAACTGATCTTAATGCTTCCCTTTGCAGATGGGTCAGCTCAGAGGGGAGAAATGTGTTGTCCGGGGTCCTGAAGTTGCCAGGGGCCGAACTAGAAGTGATCTCTTGACTGCAGTCCATCTCTTTTCCACGTGATTTTGTTGCCTTATCCAGTACTTTTGGTCAGAGTCAATCTGTTTTCCCCTTTGCTCTGAAATCCTTGAAATGCTATTAGGATGCATCCTCATGCCAACCAGCAGCTGCTTTCTGGAAGTAGCATTAGAATGCAACACTGAATCCTGAGGAGGAAATGGTTTCACTGTGGTTTGTAGTCTTTTCTATACTCTCTCCACCCACATATATTTACATCTCCCGCATTCTTAACTGAATTACAGTCAAATGCTTCATTACAGAGACTCAGCCAGGAGGACATGCCCTGGAGAATTTATTAACAGACAAAGTTATTATTCACAAGCTTGATCTGATCATACAAAATTTGCACTATAACCACACACCCTGAGCAAATTCCTTTCATAAACCTCAATGATTGGACGTAAAAGAATGGTGTGGAAGAAAAGAAAGGAAAGTGTAGGGCTGGAAGGGGCTGGAGCTCTTGCCAGTTTGCATTTAGGAAGCCCACAGAGGAACTGGTTCCGAGCCTTCTCCCTCGTTGCCTCCTCTAAGACACTATTTCCTTCTCTTTATAGAGCCCCTTTTTGACGGTTTGAAGGGAGGAGGGAATGATGAATTAAGTAGAGTTGGTGAATTATTTTAATGATGGTTTCTATGACAACGAGACAAATACTTTCCACCTACTTTGTGTTTCAAGCAAAGAGGTACGAGGCAAATAATTTTACTGAATAGTGAATGTGGTAAAAAATTAATAAATCAAAGAAAACAAACCCTGTAGGTACTTGGTTACCATCAGGTATGAAAGATTTGTACAGTATTATTCCACCTACAGGTAAAAGTCATTCTACTTAGTATCAAAGTCTACATCTTAATAGCCTGAAAGTCTCCAGTGTTCCTTGATCCAGAGAATTTCACCTCAACTTGTACATTGAATTTCTTCAGACTTAGACCTCCCTGGTTTCCTCCTGAGGTAGCTTATAACCTTGCCTATAGTATTTAAGAAAAAGTCTTGATTTCTTTTTTCTTGCAGTTCTTACCTATGCAGGGTTCCCTATGGTCATTCTGGAAGTCCTGCCCTGGCTCTCACTGACCAACTTTAACTGACAGATCAACTGCATTAATGTCACATTTTTGCATTGAGTATTGTTCAGCGGAATGCTGTGCAATTGATAACTTCTGCTACTTCCACCTCCAGCTCTGCAGAGAAAAACCTATCTATTATTAAAAACCCTATTAGTACTGTTAAGATTGAACTGTTCTCTCTCACTGTAGCTGCTGAGTGTTATCTAATTGGTTTTTATTACTTGGAAAACCTTGGGAGTGTGGCACTCAAATGCACATTTGCTAACAGTTGTGTTCTTTCCTCTTGTACTCATTGGAGATGCTTTCAGATCGTTTAGATTTTGTCAGCA